>NC_134110.1:91473484-91776515 GCF_040939455.1 Microcebus murinus | reverse complement strand
CTTCTAAAAGCTCTAAAATAAAGGACAAGAGCAGCCAAATGGGTATCCACCTCCTCCTATCTTAACTCCTGTGCACTGTCAAAGGATACAGACTGCCAGGAAAGCGGGGCTCCCACGGGCACACGCGTCCAGCAGATGTATGTACAAACAGGCACCAACACAAACGTATGGCTGTGATGGCAGCTGGGGGAGGCGGTGGTTGGAGGTGGAATGTGGATGGCCTCCAAAGTCCTTTGCAACTCTAAACGCAATAGGCTTACTTCTGCTCCCCAGTGCCTGCCCACAGCCATTCCCATACTCTGTATTATAATCACCTATATTTTCCATGAGAGCAGGTACCTAGATTATTTTTTTCTTGCCTCTGTCTACCCAGCTCCAAACACTGGGCTTGGTACATGGTAGGTGCCCAGTATATATTTGAATGTATGCATGCATGTATCAATGAATGAATGAGGTTCCATAATTCTTCCAAACCGTTCTCAAGCCACAAGTGACTCAGTCACTTGGCTAATGCAGACCTTTCCAGTTCAGTAGGGTGTAAAGTGCTTTTCCAATTCTCATCTCCAAAACTTCATATTTGGAGTCAAATGGTTCAAACTGTCTACTCATGGATTGAAGAAGCAAGCTGGTCAGGACGAGGCTCTGCCAAGTGTCGCAGTGTAGACATCAACTGCTTCTTTAATCTCAGGGCAATGACCTTGTGATCTCATCTGCAATCATTGTTCTCCAAAGGAAGCCCCAGTAAGATCATTTTCAGAGCTTAACCAGGATAACACCACACTGGCCATGGCTACAGGGTGACAACTGAGTGTCAAGCACTTGCGATCCATTTGCACTGGTGTGTGTGCATGCATACGTGTGTGTGCGTGCACCTGTGTGCATGCGTATTTTGACAAGGAGGGAGCAGCGGGGCTTGACACTGAGCCTTCAGAGGCCAGACCCCCATTTTTCCAGCCCTGCAAGCTCGGCACCACAGCTCTGCTTAACATCACTGGGTAAGTGAGACTAAACCTTGCAGCTGGTAGTTAAATGATTCTTTCCTCTATTTTTTTAAAATAAATTTTATTGTGCATATTTGATGTTTATCCTCTATATGTTAAAACAAGAGTAACAAATAATTTTTATTAGTAGTAGTAAAGTTATGGGTGTACTAGGGATGGGACTGAGAAAGGGGTCTAAAAGTCTATACGGAAAGGGATAACAATTAACTTAGAATTTACATTTCAGCAGAGTTCAAAAAATATTTGATTAAGAAAATGAAGAGTGTCATATCTATACATATAACACATATGACATATGTGTGTACATATGTGTAACATGCCTGAGGGTCTCCAAAGCCCCTGACTAGTTAATTTGGTCTCCCCAGCAACCAGTCTTATGAGGAAGGCAGAGATGTAACAGTCTTCCCATTTTAAGAAGAGAAAACTGAGGTCTAAAGTAATTTGTTGAAGGCCATCTGTCTAGTGAGTAGTGACAACATGATAACCAGGTCTCTTGATTCCCAGACCAGTGTGTTTGGTTAGCTAATCTGTCCTCAATATGCATTGAGGCTTGGAATACAAAATTACCATCAGCTCGATTTCAAAAGGGCAACTAAAAAGAAAGAAAAATAAGGGGAAACGTGTTCAGTCTATTATTTTACTAAGCTCTGTAGATGCTTTCCCTATTGAATATTTCATGAACATGAAGACCCCCATTAATTCCTTTATTCCTGCCCCAAATTCGTAAGAAAAAAAAATAATTTAAAATTGAACCTTTCATAATGTGAGGCGATTAGAAAATATCACCTGCAATAAACTTAATTATATGCTCAGGGTCAAACATTTGAAACCTTGTTTTCATTAAACTGACTCTGCCACCAACTCTGCTTTGTCATTTTAACCCAGCTCTTTCTCTGTTTACGCCAACCCTATGTTCAGCTTGGAAGCAAAAAACCTTCCAAATCCTCCCTTGTTCCAGATAAAGGAGAATAAAGGAGTCTGTTAAAGTTGGAGTTCTGCATTGGTCTGAAAGACACTGCAACCCATTCTCTGACTGGATCGCCGGGAAAGGAAAGAGCCGGGTGGGGAACAGAGAATGCTGCAAGGCCAGCGCAAGTCAAGGTGCCAACTCTGCACTGTGTGTACGCCGGTCCACAGTGACGTACAGAAAAGAGAGGAGTGTTTAGAAACTCTCCCAGCAATTTCACAGAGTAATTTCATGTCTCTTGAATATAATAATAGAAAATGAGGCAATATTTCAAATGCTTTTATTTCACTTTTCTGGCCATTTATTTTTATTCTATTTTGCAGAAGTGTTGATCCACAACAAATTGGGGGAATAAAAAAGAAAAGAAGTGGTCCATCTCCACAGGTACTTTGAGAAGCACTGTGCGAGGCCACTTCACCAGGCCTTCTGAGCCAGGTTTTACTTGGGAAAAATATAATGAATATCAAAGATACCTGAATCTAAATGCAAGAACAAAAGGTAAATATAAATATGTATCTGTAACAACTTCCCGAGGTTTTGATTACCCATCGTTTCACGGTCCTCTGCCTGACTTCTGAGCACACAGGCCATGGGAAGCACAGTCTAGAAATGAATTGAATCTGATGTCAGGAATGTGTAAGGAAAAACCCAAGGGCCCTATTGGAAACCTGAAATTTAAAAACTTTGCACTGTCCAGTGATATGCAGCTGGCTAAAAGTCAGGCGCACTGCGGAAGCAATGGCTGCCCTGCTCTGCCTCTGCTTGGTGGCGCAGGTGAACTGAGCAGGTGGTTTCAGTTCAGTTCCTCATTTATAAAACAGCGAAAACACACACACAAAGCCACTTGTTTGGCAGTCTCAGAAGAGGGGCTGAGGACTGACCGGACATGAGGCACAATTACCCTCTCACCCTGGAAGGAAGTCCCTGCAGGTTAGGGGTGGCGTGCATCAGCAGGTCAGGATGCAAAAGCCAGCGCAGCTGCTGCCTAGTGGCAGGGGCTGAGGGAGAGGAAGGAGAGTTTCATTGCAGAATTACAAAACCAGCCCTAAAGTTGAAGTCATCAGGTTATCGCTAATTTATATTCTATAATTCCTGGTGTTCTTTCAGATTGCTGCATCTCTATTATTTTAAGGAAGCATTTTAAGTTTTTGTTCCCTTTTGAAAGTTATACATTTTTTTTAAAAAAGAACAAAATAAAATATGATGGCAAGTTCCTTTTTTTTGGGGGGGGGATAATGGACCCAGTGAAATTTAATTCGATTACTATGGCAATTTGTATGCATATGATAGCGTGGACAGACAATGGATGTGTTACCAAACACCCTAACAGCCTGTGCATCCTGGTCTCTGGGGCTGCTTCAGCATTCCTGACATGGCAGACGCCCTCTAGTGGCCAAAGTAATATATGTAACTTCTCAGGTTAACAAAAAAGGGTTATTTTGTCATCTTGCTGTTTTTAAAAGTAAATAAAAATTTTTTTGATGTACATTTTTTAGAATACTTCAAATGATGTGATTATATGTAAATTTTCAAAGTGCAAAATGTAGATTATATTCTTAACTTATCTAAATGTATACAGTTAATAGAATATTTAGTTATAATTTTTTATAATTGATTGGACACTAATTCATTCTTCTGAGTTTGTAATGCTGTTTGTTCAGAACAAAGAAGGCCCATTACCAAATTTATTCACAGGGCCATGATTATTTTTCACTAATATTAGCACTTATCATTTAGGTGACTGGATTTCCACAGATAATTTCCAAAGCAGGTAGAAGGTCGTTACACATGCAGATTATAATCTCATGCCTGCGCTGAATGTTTTATTCAGCATAACAGACACTTAGCCTTTAGAGTGAAATTACAGATTCCTAAAATATTAGAACCTAACAAAAAATCAGATAAATTATTGTTTTTACCATCTAATCCTCAAGACCTTCTTTTTTCAGATGAAAAATAAAACCCTGAGAACCAGACAAGTCATATGATTTGCTCACGGCTGCTGAACTAGTTAGCAGAAAAGGAAAGGAGAAGCCAGCTACCCTGACCTAAAGTTTTTGGGGGACTCAATATGACTGATGAGAAATAGTCCAGTTTTGTCAGTGCTCTTCCTTTAAGTTTGCATCTTGGCATGGATTTGTGGCTATAAAGTATTTGGACTGATTCTCACATGAAAAAGTCTCATTCTTTTTGTCATATCATTTACATTCTTTTACTTTCTATCAAATATTTAAGCACGTTCAGAAGCATTTGTTAACGAATGTAACAAGCTCCTAGAAAATTCTCTTGTGGATAAAGTGAGAAATTGAAAATTAATAATTACCAAAATATAGCAAATTTCTGGTCCAAATACTCGACCAGTCACTGTGGACTTAAGAGTTAAACTCTGAGTTTCTTGTAAATTTCTGGGATTTCTGTAAAGAACAAATGATGCCAAATTAGTAAAAGTGCTTTGAAAATTGTGGCAAATGCTACAAAAACAAGTTCTTGTTTTAGTTAGCCAAAGTTAAACCACATAGGAAAAAAAAAAGTTTTTATCGACTGCTTTAGTTTCCTGGAGGGTGAAGAAAAATAGAAGGAAAGTGCCAATTTTTTTGGAGAGTGAATGAAAATAGAAGAAAATCACAAATTCTCTGCACAACTTCTATTGTGCAGCAAGTTCTGTGTTAGGTGCTAGAGAATGCATTATCATTTTCTCCTGAGAGTTTTGGCATTTGATTTGGACTAGAATTAAAATCTTGTTATAATCATAGCTGTGAACTATCATAATTATACTCATATATCAATACAGTAATGGGTTGCCAGTTCTTGGGGAAGGCCAAACACATTCTGAATCATTCAGTTTTTTCAGGACATAAAATTTCTAAGCCCCCTACATCAATCCAGATCGTAAAGTCTGAGAGAACAGGAAGTGTGTCTGTCTTGTGCACTCCTTTATGCCTAGCACCTGGGCTAGTGCCAGGCACAGAGCTGGCATTTGTTACGTGTTGGATGAACTTGAACTCCAGATTGGCGACAAGAAGAATCCACCTGGAGGGAGGAGAGCTGAAGGGGATGAAAGAAGAGCTGAGCTAATGGAGTATGGGGCCGTTTTTGTGTCTTATCCAGGAGATGCGCAGCTTTTGTAAACCCACAGCCTAACCAACTGCTGCTGGGGAGGACATGCCATTGGGCTTCACTTCACAGATGGGTGAAAATTGACTACGCTTGCCAATGCTTGTCCAGAGACGATGTAGCACCCCCAAACTGTCCTCTGCACCCCAAGTTGTGGATGAAAGATGTATGAGAGCTCAACCACCGATAGAAATGTCAGAAAAGCAGATGATAGATATCATCGTGGAAGCTCAAACAAACACAGACAGCTGGTGCTCTTCACTTTCCTCTTTAAACTCTGATGGAGAAAAACCAGACAAGTCTCGCTTCCACTAGATGTGTTTTCCCATGCTGGACTTACTGATTGTGACAATATTTGGGGGAATCAAGAGTAGAATCACCTCACTCCTTGCCCTTGTATCAAACAGAATGATCAATGTAAAAAACAAAAATATTAAAAAACATAAAATTCCACCAGTTTTCCAACGTCCCATGCTTTTGAGTTTTTTTTTAAAAAAGAATCCTAACACATGATGGGTGATAGGAGCTTCTTTTTACTGTCAGAGAGATCAAAGAGAGGTTGAGAAAGAATCCACGAGCAGATGCTGCCCAGTGACAAACCTGAAAGAAGAAGACAGTGGGGCCAGATGTTGGAGTGACCTTTGGCCTGCAGAGCACGTTGGCATGGTGTTGATTTAGATGGCTGTTGGCAGGAGCTTTGGCTCCAGCAGCGGGGGGACACAAACTGAACTATGGAAGTCTTTCTTACTGTTTCTCCTCACAGAAAACCCGAAACCACTGGTCAGTAGTGCTGATGGATGTCAAAGAAGTTGAATTCACCACACAACCCTGCCAGTAGGTATCACATCAAAAGGAGTTTGGCTGCGTGAATAAGGACATCTTCAGGCTGTGCCACTTTGCATCCCACTCAACTCTCAACAGCTGTTTCTTGAGTGAATACAGACACAGAATAATTATGTGAAAAGAACAACATATTCCATATGTGAGACAGTGTTTACAGTTATTGCATAGTCATCGATAGAGGATATAACCAGGAAAAATGTCACCGTGTCTGAAAACTGAAAGATCTGTCAACAGGTACAATTAGCACCCAATGAAAACTGTCTTAACTTGAACTCTGAACTGGGAACTCTGAAGATAGCATGAGAATATAGTTTTTAATCAAGCAGAATGATTCAATCAGTACTGCAGAAACAAAAAAGAATATACAATGGTGTGCTATCGTTTTAAAGACTCCTATCACATTATGTGATTATTCCCATCATTCTCACTCAATAGGAATTTAAAGGATTTTTCTAGTGATTCCAGTGTTCTTAACATTGTAAACACTTGTAAATAAGACTAAAGCTCTCTAATCTTAGGTTCTGACAGAATTTTAAATCTTAGCCACCATGCACTGCTGAAATAGAGAATGTAAACAGAGGCTTGCTTTATAATATTAGATATGATTGCAGACCACACAGTTCTTCTGACGCTTTTAGACATTTTGTCACTTTACCTGGAGAAATATACACTGCTTATTCTGAATTGCTGCTGATGTCCAGCACTTGTCAAAACCTCTATCTGTCAAGGCCTTCACAAAGAGTTGCAAAATGACAGATCAGGATGTCTGAGTCGATGGAGCCCCAGGAAAAATGGAACAGATAGAAAATTCATGACTCTAAACTACATCAAAGTGACTTCTGTCAACATCATGTCAAAAGAACTGTTCATTTTTAGAGGTTTTTTTTTTTCAATTATATAAACACTTTTTTGAGTATGAGCTAAGTGTAATGAAAAAATTTTCTTGGTGTACAGTATGATCATCCAAATGTTCCAAAAATATACTTTAGATCATCCAGGAATAAGGAAAATTCTAATAGTAGATACTGTCTGCCAGTTAAAACCAATGACATTCAAGAGAGAAGTATGAAGTTACTATCAGCTTAAAATAGGACAAACCATCTGGCTATAAAGGAACAAAAGTATATTTTTTGCATATTTTTTGGACACATCAAATTTCTACAACTGGATTAATTTTTTAGTCTTCTACAATCAATTTTGATCTTTTTTTTTTTTTTTTTTGGCTAGTGTGACAATTTTAAACACCAATCCAGTGTTGTTACTAAACTGGTTTCCTAAAATATTTGGCATTATTTTAATTTTAAAAAAAATCACTGGAAAAACCCTCATAATGCATAATTCCCCTAAATTATTGCTTCCAGAGGGAAGTAAAAAAATAAATGGCTTATGATATGCAGTACTGCATGCGCAGAACCACTCTATAATCACAAAGAGTCATTCAGTGAATGAAATACGAGTTGCATAAATCTGGGAATGACCACTCTCCCGTTTTAATTCCCAACACCTTTCAGGGAAGATGGCTGGCACCTGGTGCTAGAACCCAGGCAACTTGATTCCCACTGCTCATATGTCACAGAGATAAATAGGATAAGTGACCTTGTGAGGACAAGACCCTGAGCAGTGCTGTGTGTGTATATGCTGAGCAGATCACAGGGAGAACACACACGGTTCACCACACACACACATGCAAGTGCACGTATGCAGGGACACACACACCTTAAAGAGGGATCAAACACGGGCAACTTCCAGTCCCTAACTGTCCCTAACATGGCCACGCTGTCAACCTGTAAACCATTCACACCTTTTCTCTGACCTTTCCTTTAGCTGCGATTTAGCAATTTTAACATCAGTCCTTCCTAACAACCACCGTGACAGAGACCATCTACAATCCCAATAATAGAGACCGCTGATTGTGCACTTGTCCGGTGGCACAAAAGTTCCATTATCTATGACCAGAAAAGTTTGCTTATGTCCAGCATGATAAAAGATCTCAAAAATAATGACTACTTCCAGTTTTTAGAGAAGAAATTTGCTTTAAAATGGTCCCATTGAGCACTGTGTCTAAATATGTACGGGAAGTACCACCTATTAATACATAAGTGGGACAAGATTGCCATTTCTTATTACAGGCAGAACTCAATATATCTTGTGTCCTACTTACAAAAAGATGTTTATTACCTGTAAGTGTACAGAGGTGCGGGCTTCACGGCAGCCATGATTGGTAATAAGCCTCTTTTTCTCATTTACACTGATAGCAAGCATTAGTGAAGATATATGCATTTCATTTCATGGTTCAGAAAGAACAAAGTATATGTATATGTGATAGCAGTGGGTGGTTAATGAAATGGTCTGACAAACATAAGCTAATACATAATCATACCAGAATGTGACTGGAACACCTGTTCCTGCTTCACAGACTTCCAATTCTTAAGGAAAAGTTACCATTCCCAAGCACTGAAGCCACTACTATTTAGACATCAATATGCTCCGAGAAAATTTTAGTCACTTTTTTGTTGTTGTTGTTGCAATCACTAAAGGGTGGCTATTTTAATGGTACCAAATCTCTTTTGCTTGTGTCCTAAGAGTAATGAAAACTTCACACATGCATGAAGCTCCAGTAATTATTTTAAACTGCCTTCTGTTGTCCCCCCTGAGGAACACGGTGGTATTTGTTTGATGCAGTTTAATTAGTGTCAGGGTAATTAATGCTGTGCTATCTACATGAGATCAAAACCCTTTCTTTGTAACACTCTGGTAACTAAGAACTAAGAAAGGGAAGCGTTTTGAAAACGGCGGAAACATCGAGGCATGGTGTTAACCTGGGTTCACCAGTGAACCAAGTTGCTCACGTCTTCCTCCATGCCACGCCCAAATAGCAATTTCAGTCTCTCCCAGGACGCGATCAGACCCGTAATGCATTGGAAACACACTGCCAGGCATGAGACCTAGTGGCTGCTAGGAATTAAATTCTTTTTTAATGGGCATAATCAAATTAACTAAAACATTCACAGTCACCAGGCACCTTTAGCTATAGTCCAATCCTTTAATAATGAAATAGTAAACTTTTGCACTGACAGGAGAACTAGAGGCTCTTGTAAACAGGGTGTGATATTACTATGTGCTGATATATTTTTTCAAATAAAAGAATCATTTGGTTTAATGAATGAATGTGATTCTGCTTAAATGCCTGAATAAAATTTGCATTTAATTGTAGGTATAGATGGTCTCTCTCTCTCTCTCTCTCTCTCTCTCTGATGATAACGTTAAGAGAGGAAAAACAGAGATAGGCAAGGAGAGAAGTTAAATACACAAAAATTCCAGACACACATATAACGTGCACTACCATAAATCCTTTTTAACTGTTTCTTTGGTAATAAGCAACGGCAGTATAAATCTCCCAACACACAAACTCAAGCTGATCACAGGCTTAAGGAAATAGCTCCAGTTATCTTGACTGGATAAATTATTATATCCTAGAGGTTATTCCAGTTTCTAATAAAGCACTGTAGCTAACAAACAAAAATATAAAAATCAACCATTCTCCTTATTTTATAACAGATGAAATTACAGGCTGCATAGGATCCACACAATGGCATTGAATTTATTTTTAAAACACACCATGCAATGTTCATTTTGGAACAAGGCTGGTGCTTTAACACAGCGAAGAGAACCAGCATTAGACTGATAATATTTTTTATGGGAAGGGGAGGCTTAATGGCACATATCTAACAAATAAACATGACTGGTTTTAAGTCAAACCAAGTGGATTTAGCCCATTATATAAATATACTAAGCATGAAAATAACCTCTGCACTGCACAAGAAATGAACAAAGGAAAACATTTCTAGAGGGTACAAATGCTAAGTCTATAGTAGTTATGAAATTGTGTCAGTATCCACCTTGGCTGAAATTAAGGTTAACGTTATAAAATGAAATTTCACTAGGTTAGGCTGGCAGTGTATCACAGCCTAAGTGGGTTTGTGCTAAATGTGTCTTCTTGAGGTCATTCATTACGGAATACCTACTGGGATCAGCTGACGAGCAAAATATGTTTTTGCACATCTTCTGTTCTGCTTCCTGCGACTTCGTTGTTTATCAATTAAAGTGATAAATACAAGTGACTTTGATAACACCAGAAACACATTATGTAGTAAAGTAACCTCCGGGAACCCTGCAATAAGAACTGCGTGCAAAGTTCAACAACTGTGAAGGAACTATTAAAGAGGACACACAAACAAGTGACCTTGACTGACAAGCGCACTTCATTTCAGCAATAAACAGCGGTGGTGCTGATAAGTGCTCATTGGCGCAGAGAGTAATTACCTATCTGTCAGCGTTGCTGGTGTGTGCGAAATAGTATAAATGAAACATACATAATGTACGGCAATAATATCGGGCATGCAGAACCTAATGTATTATCATCATTCTCAGGACCCAGGTTTATGTGGCTGCCACCACTGAGTAAATGCCTTCAAGCCATGATAATTTCATTCTAATCTCTGTTCCATATTATAATTTTCATAGCTAAAAGATACTAAGGAGCAATACGTTTCAATCAAGGGCTAAATAGAACACAACCTGTAACTGGGTATTTTATATACCTATATATTTTTTTCTTTTAAAAAAATTTAGTCAATTTATGAAGAGACTGGAATAAGCTGTAAATTTATGGGTGACAAACCCTGTCTGTACCAATGTCACTATGTCTGAAGATGGGCCGGAAGGGGCTTACGGGAGGGTTGTCAGCTTTGTCTCCCATTGCTTTCAACAATACAACATTCTTTTTAAATACTTCTAATCTGTTCTAAAACATAAGGCAAGAATGCATTTTTGCCTTACAAAATCAAAGACAAGTCCTATTCAAAAGTAGAAAAATAATCATCTAGTTTCTAAGACAAATTATCTTGATTTGCTTGAATCACTTAATTATATAACTGAGGCAAAGAATAACCCCTGCATTGTGATATTCTACTCTTCTTATAAAACTGTCCAGCTTTTGCATCCTTTTTTTGCCCCTTTAATGTAAATGCAATCTGATGACAACCTCTACATCATATTTAAAACCATGCAAAAGAAACCAGGAAAATATAAGTAGCAGCTAGGCCATCTGGACAAGCCCCTTGTCTCAAGGATGAAACACTAAAAATACTGCCAGTTAACAGGGTGAATAAGAGAACGCAACGTAACCCAAACCACATAATAGAAACAACTGCTGGTCAACTGGCTCTGTCATTCAGAAAGAGAAGAGAATATATGAATATTTAGAAAACAAATTGGCACATTTGACTGTTTTAACCTAGTCCTTCCCTCTTTACTGTAGGAGAGCATATTTTGGAAACTTTAGTGCAGCATGAACTAATTAATGAAATAGGCCATCTATTTAAAAAAAGCAAAAGCATTTTAATTAGTTGTTCAATGTCACATTTCCAAGAACACAGACATGAGTGATTTCAACCATAGAAGGACCTCATCTTCATTTTTGGTTTTTTGTTTGCTGGTTTCTCAAAGTGGTTTTCTTAAGTTAATATTGTGGGTGAAAAATGATGTTCCTGATAGGGAATTAAGCAAACCAGAGACATAGCTCAAGTTTTTCCTCAGTGTTATGCTTTTGTTTTCTGTACTTTTCTTTCCATATTCCTATGCAGGAAAGAAAGAAGTCAAAAGAACTAACAAGTTGTTAGAAATATGATGTGTTAATTCTCAAAGAAGCACTTCTATTTTAAAATAAAGAGGCAAGGTATAGATAATCCTTAACATGAAGAAATAAAAAATTTATTTTTTTAACTGCCTTAGATCATGACATTAAGTAGCTTGTCTATATTACCCATATGTCAGAAGACTTGACTATATGGCCAGTCCACTATAGAAAAGATTTTACGCAATTTCAAGTCATTCAATCAAACCTGGCATTTCAGGAGACTCTATTAAAAGGCAATATCTGGTAGATGGATAATATATATAAATTCCACAGATTTATCTTAATCATCTCAGTGGGTTCCCCATCCGATTCATATAATACTACTTATCTGAGTAACTCGAGTCTCAATATGCACTATTATATGTGTTTTACATGCAGGGTTAAGAATATAATAAATATCAGAACACAGATAAAAATTTTCAGGAAAAAGTACAACCCTGTTTCACTGATCCTAAAAAACGACAGCACGTCTTTTTCATCTTAGCCTTTGAAATATTAACAGCTTCCTATAGTCTCTGGAAGCCAGGTGGTAAGATCAAGACTGCTCCAGCATCAAAGTATCTTAGACTTAACATTTTCTTCTTGCATTCAGTGAAATATATTTCTCACTATTCTGGCTTTCAGGAATATCTGTTATATGTTTATCTTAAAATGGTCCAGATCACAACGATCACATTCTAAAATATCCAACCAAACAATATATTTATTTTACATCGATATCTAGATTATGTCTGTGTGACACAGAAACATCTAGTTAATTCATTGACTAGTTGATTTAATGGGGAAAAAATAAACTACACTTATCTAGTTCCCCTGACTCTATTAAGACCACAAGACCTTGCACTGAACATACTGATACATTTATCTCTGAGTCTAATTGGTAATTATGACTGCATTTACTAATGATTCTCAACCCAGGAATGGGTGGATGGCCATTCCTCATTCATTCCCAGCCCTGGCAAAGGGACAAGTGACCTCCTGTCTTAAGCTGAGCAGTGGTGCCGCTAGGGACCAGGTGTATCTCGTGGGGTGTGTCTTATCACTATGAGGGTGGTGTCTTATCACTGTTGTGTGAGGGTGGTAAAAATAGCAAGAACCAGTGGAGAATATTATCTGCATAATTCAAAACAGTTTGGAGGTAGAAAGAAGACCGCCTTTCCACAATTTCTCAAATATCCCCAAGGACATTTATCTACAGAGTCATTAGAATTCAAGTTGTTTATTGCCTCCTAACCAGAAAATTGCTGTTGTATTTCACAGTCATTATTCTCAATGTCTAAAACGTCACTTTTTTCAGTGTCTATGTGTTGAATAAATGAATGAATGAATCAATCAATGAGTGAATGAGTGGTATTCTCCAATTAAGATTATTTTATAAAAACACATATCCTAATTTGATGTTGTAAAGTCTACACACACACACACACACACACAAATCTCACAATGTTGAGTGCAAAGCACTCTCTCTATCATGATCTTTGGTGTTATAAGATTGGAGGGGGGAATAGAATTATTTAGAATTGATGGTTTTGCAGTTAAAGTACACTTTTAAATCAGAAATTAACTTTTAATATATGGCTTGGTGATGATAATACTGAGGTATGTAAAGTGTAGTTGCCTTCTTATAGGCAATATACTTGATTAATTTTGAACAATTTAACAGTGAAAGATTAATTAAGAATTTCATCCAGTACAGGTCATCTTTCTTTTCCAATTACATTGCTTTAGAGCCACCATAACTGTTTTAATAATTGCACTGAAAATGCTAGAAAGCCTCAAGATAATACAGTGATTCGGCGAGAACAATAAAATTCAGAAACATGACACTTTGATATTTGGAGCATTTAACATTGTGATATATATATATATATATATATATATATATATATATATATACCCTCTGAACTCCAACAGGTTATTTAACACAGGAAGTCTAAATTGAACCTTACATTTTTAATTTATATAAGAACTACTTTTTTAAACATCTACTTAAAAATACTTTGCTGGAAAAAGAAAATAACATTAAGAAACCCTCTAATTAGATGCCATTAGATTTCAAGCTTATAATAGCATTTCCCTCTGAAAACAAATTGGCAGAATTGCCTTTGAAGTAAAAGTATACCCTACTGAGCTGTAAAGTTGATCCTAACACAAGGAAATTTTAGAGTGCAAAGGTGACACCGAGGTTAGAATTCACGGTAACGTTGACTATGAGACCCCGAGTAAAATGTGCTAATAATGAGTATAAGGTAAAAAATTTTACATCTAGGTGCTCTTTTTATACTCTTAAGCTAAGAAGATAGCTGGTTCCAAAACAATCATTCTTTCCATATGCTACCTGAGAAAGTGTCAATAATTTAAGCACACACTTTCTCATCTATCTAATTTTGGTAATCAGGATCCTAATTCTAATGAAGTAGAAATACCTGTCAAAAGTTTAGAATTATTAAAGTATCCTTCACTTCTCTAGTTTCTGATATGCAAGTTGCAGCAAGAAGGCTTGTTTACTTTAGGACAATGGAAAGAAGTACTTGTCCTAAATAAGGTATTCTTATTGATTGGATTTAATCAGGTCCTTTGTCCTTTATTGAAAATAGCAAAGTAATCACAATAAAAATAATGTGGCTTGATACATCTGAGAGGCTGTCTTGGATCGCCGCCAAAAATAGGAAGACCTGGATTGAACCTTTCTAAGCTATTCACATTAAGCACATATCTTTCCTTTTTGAATTTCATCTCTAAAGCAGTACAGCAATAGTAATATCTCACTGGCACACAGTAAGCCCTCAATAAATAAAAGCAAAAATTATTGTCATCTTAAAAATATTTTCTTAAAAGAAGGTATGTAGATCTGTATCAAAAATGGAAACAGGATTGTGAAGCAGCCATTGTAATTGGGCAATTCATCCACTTAAGCCACCTGGTAACACACAGAATCAGAATTTGTATTGGAAATCTTGAATGATTCAGCTTTCAACAATAGTGCATTAATATGCATTTAGAATTGACACCTGAACAACTCAAAACACATATGTTGGGTAACATATGTGTACAGAAAACAGGGATTCTAGAGAGAAAATGAAAATCTGAGAGTTTTACTAAGATAATATTTTCATTCTTAATGGAGTTCATTTTGATTTAGTTTCGAAGGCCCCAGAGGCCAAAGAAACGAATATTGGAGCCAATATTGTTTCCCAAATTCCAGAGTCCAAAACCTATTTCAACATCTTTGTGTGTTTCAAGGCCACATCCCCTGATAACTGGCTACTCCATCAGCTTTCTGATTTGTGAAATCATCTCCAGGTGGAAGCTCGGGCAGATGTGTAGGTCGAGCTTTATTTGGTACTAAAGAGGTTACAGTAGGCTCTTGCTTTCTTTCGCATGAACAGAGACCTCACAAACTCAGTCAGAATATAGTAGTTTAAAAATTCAATGGACTCCACTGTAACCATCACTTGAATTCAAAAGCTAACCACTGGGCATGAAATTCACCTGTCATTTGAAATGAAAAGTCTCCTCAATTACTAAACATGGCAGGCTATCTTGGAGAGTCAGTTACCACCAAATTATACTACTAAACTATTTCATCCAAACATTTGCTTTTTTCTTTTCTTTTTTTTTTTTTGAGACAGAGTCCCACTCTGTCAACTGGGCTACAGTGCAGTGGTCTCAGCCTGAGCTCATAGTAACCTCAAACTCCTAGCCTCAAGCAATCCAACTGCCTCAGCCTCCGAAGTAGCTGGGACTACAGGCACTTGCCACCATGCCTGGCGAATTTTTTATGTTTAGTAGAAATGAGGTCTTGCTTTTGCTCAAGCTGGTCTTGAACTCCTGAGCTCAAGCAATCCTCCAGGCTCAGCCTCCCAGAATGCTAGGATTACAGGCATGAACCACCATGCTCAGTGCAAACATTTACATTTTATTAACTTAGTTTTGTTGTTGTTTTTTTTTTTTTCACTTTTTTCGGACTCTAACTTATTTTTCCAAAGATTTAAAATCCAAAATCAAACTTAGTCTCCCTACCACAACCAGTCACAAACTCAGGAATTCTGGAGATTGTATTGGAAAATATACAGAAGAAGAAATAAGATGAGGTCATTTTTAAAATAATTTACTATCAAAGTACACTGTCTGGAAATAAAGAAGTGTGCACTGGTGCATGCTGGGCAGTGGGACGAAGGGAGAGAGACCGGAGAGAACCACCCTGGGGATCAGAAGTGCTAATCACATAGTTCTGATCCCCTCGGTTTGCTGCTGTATGTTCCCTGGGCACAGGCTATAGGCAGAAAGAGGCAAAGGACGTGCTCTGCCCGTCCCTGTCCCGAGATATGTCAGTTTACCTGTAAGCCAAGTCATCTGGATTGAGCAACCAATGTTGGACAACAAGGTATCAGTTTTCAGTGTAAATTTTATTTAATCTAAATATTTTGCTTAAAAGTGTAAAAGATTTAAATAACACCTTAGCTTTATTCACTGAAATTTACTGAGTTTGGAGGTTTTCCTCCCATGGTGGCTACAAGTTCACCCTGCTTAACTCGACGGCTTCATTACATTCTCACAATCGGCTAATATCCCATTACTTTCCTTTGGTCCTTTGCAAAACTAATAATCACTATTCGTTAGCTGCTCCAGAAAACTCCCAAAAGCGTGAATAAAATATTTTTTAAAGTGTCAATATCAGAATGACTAGACACCCTAGACATTTTAGTTTGTGGCTGTATGTGCTGTGATATCAGCTTAGCTAGGGTTTCTGAAACAATTCTGTATTTTTCACATTCAATATTATGATGAGGATTTTTAAATTAAACCTGTTGCTTTTCTGAATTAATGATGTATTAGAAATTCATATTTTGGGGGATATGGCTTAAAAATATTCTGAATTCTTGAATATATATAAGTGTATATAATACATGCATTCTGATTCTATCCAGTGTTTAACACTGAAAGTATTAGTTATTAAAATCACAGTCACACATAGCAATATCCAAAAATATTTACATAAGCTTGCTCTTTAGAGAAAGCTTGAAGACATTTTTGAGTGTGTGTGTCTGTATATGCATGTGAGAGGGGAACCTCCTTTGGACCAGTTTTGTGTATCTAGATGAAGGAATTCTCCCTAGATAATACAACAGGCGTCTCTCTCTACGCCATATTCACCGCCTCCTTTGCCTTCCTCCAAAGGAGGAATGCTAACTTACCTAATTGTGGGCAATAAAGATCAGACATGCACCAGTCCATGTCATGCCAATGGGTGGAGCTAATCTTCAGAAAGTAGTAAGTACTACGGGATTCATTCCTTCTTTCCTATCAGCTCCAGGCCAGTGGGGACAGTCATGATCCTGGGAAGGTGTGTGTGCTTTGAAGACACAATCTTTTTTTTGAGTGGATCATCACTTCCATGTGTCGTAAGCAAGGGCAAAAAGTAGACAATGTTATAAAAGCCCTTTTAGCTGCAAATGTCCAGCCTCCATTTTAAACCAGCTTAATCAACTATGAATTTGATGTTTTGGTTTTCTTCATTCTGTCTTGTATCTTATTTAGCAGTTGTTTATGAGTATAATGGAAGAGGGAAAAGAAAGGAGTGTTATGCATTTACATCTCCCTGCTCTAAAAGAACTCTAATGATATGGATGTGTGTGTATATAGAATTGAATATACATGTGTGTGTATATATATATATATATATATATTCGTTCAAGTAGTGTCTTCATTGCTACTCAGAACATATGTAAGTGTATTAGCAGAATGAGGAAAATATTAAGATATTAGAATCCTGGGACTTATAAAGCTGTTCATAAAAACCTGGATTGTTTGTATAATCATAATTTTGATTGTGTATTTTACAAAGAATGAAGCAGTTCTCAAAGGTGCTGAGAAAACTGGATAGTCACATGTAGAAGACTGAAACAGGATCCATACCTTTCACCCCTCACAAAAATCAACTCACACTGGGTAACAGACTTAAACCTAAGGTGTGAAACTATTAGAATTCTATAGGAAAACATTGGAAATACTCTTCTAGACATTGGCCTATGCAAAGAATTTATGAAGAAGGCCCCAAAGGCAATCACAGCATCAACAAAAATAAATGGGACCTGATCAAATTAAAAAGCTTCTGCACAGCCAAAGAAACTGTCATGAGAGCAAACAGGCAAGTTACAGAATGGGAGAAAATTTTCGCAAGCTACACATCCGATAAAGGGCTGATAACTAGAATCTATTTAGAACTCAGGAAAATCAGCAAGGAAAAATCAAACAACCTTATCAAAAAGTGGGCAAAGGACTTTCTAACAGAAACTTTCCAAAAGAAGACAGAATAATGGCCAACCTACATGCGAAAAAATGCTCAACATCTCTAATCATCAGGGAAATGCAAATCAAAACCACAATGAGATATCACTTATCTCCAGTGAGAATGGCCTTTATTAACAAGACCCAAAACAATAAATGTTGGTGTGGATGTGGAAAGATAGGAACACTAATACATTGTTGGTGGGACTGCAAACTAGTTCAACCTCTGTAGAAAGCAATATGGAGATACCTTAAAAAGATACAAGTTGCTTTACCAGCAATCTATCATTTGATCCAGCAATCCCATTACTGGGCATCTACCCAAAAGAACAAAAGACACTCTATAAAAAAGACACCTGCACTCGAATGTTTATAGCAGCACAATTCACAATTGCAAAGATGTGGAAACAACCCAAGTGCCCATCAATACATGAGTGGATTAATAAAATGTGGTATATGTATACCATGGAGTACTATTCAGCTCTAAGAAACAACGGTGATATAGCTCCTCTTGTATTTTCCTGGATAGAGCTGGAACCCATTCTACTAAGTGAAGTATCCCAAGAATGGAAAAATAAGCATCACATGTACTCACCAGTAAATTGGTTTCACTGATCAACACCTAAGTGGACATATAGGAATAACATTTATCGGGTGTCAGGCAGGTGGAGGGGGGAGGGGATGGGTATATACATACATAATGAGTGTGATGCGCACCATCTGGGGGATGGACATGCTTGAAGTTCTGACTGGGGGTTGGGGGGACAAAGGCAATATATGTAACACTAACATTTGTACCACCATAATATGCTGAAATAAAAAATAAAATAAAATAAAAAATGAAATACCTTAGGGCTGGTCTGGAAGGAACCACAATTTGTGTTATAAACACAAGGAGAAGGATAAATGATATGTACAATGTACAGTCTTTTCAAAGAAAATATCAACTTAATGAAGTACTCTCCCTAGAAACACTTAAGACTGTCAAAAGTTAAGCACAATAGACTGCAAAGGATTCAATTTCTGAGTTAGTTTCACTACGTTGATTTTCATTTCTCATGAGATAGTTCACCTTCCATTTTACCATTTGGGAGCAATTTATTTCAGTCTGATTTCATGAGTGATTGTGCCCTGCCATGGGGTTTGGTTGACATTTTCTGTAGGGCTTATCAAGCACAATTCCATCCCATAACAACAAAGGCTCTCAGTTCTCTTCTCTGAGGGTGCTGCTCAGGCAGGAGACAGTCACAGCAGACTCCATCTCACTGACTGTGCTTGTCTCAGAACCAGGCCTGTGACTCTGGAATCTACCCAGCCTCTCCTGCCTGTCAGTTGTCGCCAGGTAAGTCTTTGCAAAGCACAGATCTGATCAGGACCCTCCTCTCTGGAACTCTCAGAGGCTTCCCAAGGCAAAGACAAAATCCAGATTCTTTAGAGTGGAGTCTGAAGGCCTCTACTATTTCATTCTAAATTACTTTTGAAACACTCAACCCTGAAATCCAGTTAGATCGAAGTGCTCTGCATCCCCCAATACTTTGAATTTTCTCTTTCTCTTTGCTCATGTGGTTGCCTTTGGTCTAACACTGTTTCCAAGCTACTCATTTTGCAAGGCCAAATGCCACTTCCCTTTCATTTGTTTCTTCATCACCTATCCGTGGAGTAAACACAGCTTTTCTACACCAGGCACTATGTTAGGCACTTTCTCTTTTAAACCTTTCTTACATCCCCAATTCCTCCAACCTTGGAAGCAATCTTTGTTTTCTCTGAATTCTGCTAGCACTTTGTATCTCAGGACACTTACCATTTTTAGATTCAGAAAGCTGCTTCACATATCACTGTAGGCCCACGATATCCAACACCTTAATACATTTTATGAATGGAGCAATCAATGGTTGAGTAACAGATGAATATGTAAATACAAGCACCTTATAAAATAGAAATAATAAAAAATATAAATAGCAATGTATTTTTTGCTATTTATATCTTTAAATAAATTATATTTAATTAAATATAAATACATTGCTATTTATATTTATTTATATATTTAGAAATGTATAGCTTAAAACACCTTAGAAAAATAGATAAAATATATAACTTTCAAATTAAGCTTCATATATGTCATTACATTAAATATTCAAGCAACCTAATTTTGAAAGGGATTACCTACTTTGTAGTAGTTTAAAATAAGAAAACTCCAAGCAAGATCTTAAAGAATAAAACTACACATGTTTTCAGTGTAAGAATACTTTACCATCATAACAAACTGTACATATAGAAATAAGTACATCATAAGTGGCCCGTTTCTGTTCGTGTTCTAAGGAAGGGGCAAGAGAGACGTGGGGCTCTCTCTTCCAAATCTTTCAAAGTTTCATCTACCAGAAGAAGATACGACTAGAGGCACAAGGAGCCCTTCACTCCAATCATATTGGACCTATCTGCTGTCAGCTCAGCACCATGAGGTCTGCTACAACTCCTAGACCAGCAGGATCGTGGCAAACCGGCTATTTGCACGCAACTCACAGCTGAGTGGAAATGATATCACAGCTGCATGGTAAACCTCCTGGCGTCTCTCCCGCTTGGCGGCCCGACTGCCTGGGACCACTGCTCACTGAGAAGAGACAAATGGTGGCGCTACTAAGAGGGTGGAAGTGCCAAGGGAAGGCCATCTGCCCGGTGTTGGTTTTGTCATCTGTCACTCTCAGAAATGAGCCCCTGCCTTGGAGAAGGAAGTCAGGTCTGCAGAAGAGGATCCCCCCATGTGTGTCTGTGTTGGCCCTTCTGATCTTGTCTTGGACTCAACTTTTAGATTGTTCTTTGGAAAGCCAGGTAAGTGGAGGCATTTGCCCTTCAGCAAGGCACAGATACTGAAGAGGCTCTCTGATGAGGGCTATTTTAAATTCTAAATATTCTTGTAGTATGTCTTCCTTCTAGAAAACAATGTAGAATTTTCTTTGAATTTTCCAGATAAGGCTTGTTCAGAAAACCATCTACTCAGTCATCAAATCAACAATGCTAATTGCAATTTACAATGTGCACTGTAGCATGTCCTAATAGTCTTATTATAGCACTTTCAATATAGTAGATTGAAAATTATTTCTGTCTTGGTGACTATGTCTCATTTTCATAAATACTTTAAAAATTACTGTATGGCCAATCCTTACTTTTCTCTTTTGTACTATTATTATTCTTCACCTCACACAGTTCTCTTCAGGATTAAAAGAGATGAAGTTAAGTAAGGAACTTAACAGAGCACCTAACACAGACCGGCACATGTTGACAATTAAGGAAATCATAGACCAGCAGTAGTAGCAACAGTAGTAGTAACATTTGTAGTAGTAACTCCTAGCTTGACTTTTCTTTTGCAATTAAGAATCTTAAAATTCAGACCGTAAAATTCTAAAAAAAAAAAAAAAAAGGGAATTCAATTTGTATGTACCAAAATAGCACCTTCACAGACAAAACTATAGATACAACAGCAATCCTTTTAAAAGAAAACGTTTATCTGGAACTAGCCATTATCATCCACACATTCGGGATCTCAGAAGAGGAAACAAGCCGGCCTGCCTAGCGGCAATTTTTCTGTCATTAAGTCAATGCTGGAATCATCATGGCACTTTAAAAATGAGAATATAAATATAGTCATAATTTTATAATATTCACCACTTGACTTTGCATTTTGAAAAGACTTTGATTTTTTTCATGGTTGTAGCTCCAGTTGTAGAACTGGCATATTATAGTCAATCAACATATATTTGTTGAATATATGACTGAATTTTTATAAAAGTGGATACATTTTTTTCTCCTCATTTATATATATAACACTATATATGTATATATGCATATATATATTTTCTCCTCATTTTATATGTATATATCTCATTACATATGTGTGTGTATGTCTGTGTGTGTATTTGTGTGTGTGTATATATATATATATATACATACATATATAGAGTCTTACAATGCAGAAAAAGTAATTTTCTTTAACATAGTGAGGCTGTGAGAGACTATTCAAGAGACAAGAAAATTTGGTATGAGTGTACTTTGGTTAAACATCCATATATACAAATGGGGAAAGTAAGATACCAACAGATTCTGTAGCACTTTGCATATAATTCTATTAGTACATATTACTCCCTGATAATCTTATTCATCTTCATTCTATCATATAAGAGAAATTGAGTAAAATATTATTTGGATGAATGGATAAATAGCTGATTGATAAATTAATAAGTAGCACCACTAAACAAAAATTTTCAGTGTAGTATATGAGACTTGTCCAATGGTCTGTTCCCAGATTCACTAAAAAGCTTAAATGTAAATTTCAAATGAATCACCTTGATACCAAGAAGTTTAATTGCTGCCGGAACAAAGTCCAACATTATTAAAAAGGAATATAACAAAATCTGGCACCCCAAAATATAAAATTCCCAATATCCAGCATGTAATAAAAAGCTATCAGATAATGCAAAGAAACAGGAAAATATAAGAAAAAAATTAATCATCAAAGAGTCCCCCAAAATGAGAGAGGATGGCACTAGCAGATAAAATGTTAAAATAGTATTTATTGTTTTCCATTTGCTCAAGAATGTAGAAGAAAACAAAAAGTTGAAAAAATTATGGAAGATACAAAAAATGAAAATTGCAAAAGATGAGAAATAAAGTATCTGCAACAAAATGACAACTTGATAAGATTAACAGATTAGATTAGATACTGTGGTAGAAAAGATCAGTCAACTTAAAGAAATAGTGGTAGAAACTATCCAAAATGAAGGAAAAAAGATAAAAGACTTAAAAGAAATAAAAAATTTCTAATGACCAGTGGGACAATATAAAGCAATCTAAGCAATATAAATAACTGAAATCCCAGTAGGAGACAGAGTAAACAAAAAATTTTCAATGACTAGTGGCCCAAATTTGACCAAAATTATATGCTCATAAATCCTCTCTTTTTATATTGTGCTATCTCATAGAGATTGCATTTTGGATATACAAAAATTCAGCAACATAACACAATAATATTTGGGAACACCTACCATAAATATTAGGCCCTTTTCTAAATGCTTCACAGGCAGTAATTTATCTAATCCCAACAACCTGAGGCGATAGAATCTCTTGGTATTTCTATTTTACAGATAAGGACACTGACTTCTAGGAAGATTAGGTGGTGGTGTACTCAAAATAGCCCTGCTTTTGAGGGGAGTCAGGACTCATACCCATGTGACATGTCTTCAGCATCCACACACTTAACTGTTCTGCTATTACAGCCTCTGTACCATCCGTGCAATGGACAGACATCAACACTTTAAGGGTCAAGCTTGAGCCAGATGTGCCCATTTTTATGCTGAACATGATTTTAAAACAATTCAATTCAGTTGCAGTTTTATAATGAATGTCAATGTACCCATTAACATCTAGGAACCAGAACGATGTCAATATGTGTGCAAATGCATGAACAAACTGGCAAAAAGATGAAGAACATGCTAGCATTCAAACCATAGTGACCTGCCATTTAACCACAGACTAAATCAGCAGGAAAACTGTGTGTATGTGGAGGCACGTGCATCTGTGATTTTCTGAAGCCATATTTAAAAAGAAAACTGAGAACATCCAAATACCAGAGTTGTCAGCAGCTTGACTCCTTCTAGTTGGAATTGGAGGGTTCTTGCTGACACATGTAGCCCTGCTTGTCCTTTGTCACATATGTGCTTCCCCTGCAAACTGTCAGTGACTTGTCAGAATTGATCAGGAAGTCTAAGGTCAATCCCCAGTGATGGACAGGTCTGGACACAAGAGTGTCCCATTTCTGGTTCTGTGTCACATACCGTATGAAAACTGATGTCTCCATCACTCTACTCTCAGGATGAATGGCTGCATACAGTGATGATGAGATTTTTTTAAAGATTAAAAAAAAAAAAACCCAACAGGGTAAATTCAACATTTAATTATATCTTAAAATAAACAAATATTTAATCTATTGTTGCAAGGAGAAGGGATGTCTTGTAAAAAGATGTAGAATCCTTTCTCCCTATGTATGAATAAAACTGCCCATGCTCTTTGTTTGGGAATTTAAACCATCAAACAACCAGATCTAAAAATGAGGAAATAGGGCAGTTTGGTAAATGACCTGAGACCCTGATGGCTCCCAAGGCCTCCAAACAATGAATTACAGGCTCAAATCTGGAAGCATCGTTGTTGCTTTCCAAGGTGTCTCCCTTGAAATGTGGTAAAATCAAGACTTGTGTTAACACTTCAAAGACCATGAGTTAAAAAAAAAAAAGTGGATTTCTTACTACTTAAATCATTCTTTCTAGGAGAGAAAAATTCTGGAAAAGTTTTTGATGATATTTTTTAACATGTTTGATACTGCCAAAATATATTAAAGACTATAAAATAACTGTAATCTTTTGGGGTAAGAGCTGGAAAATCACTAACTGTGAACACTGGTCTAAGGTATGCACTCTATTGTTCAGAAGTGAAAAGGGACATACAAGGACACTCATTGGACAATTTACATATGTCAGCACACATCACTATGGCAACTCTGTTCACTTGATTTCCTAACTCGCCACCTTCAGTTCTTCACTGACTTTCTGCATCCTTATCCTTGCTGGTCACTTTATTCCCCCTTATAGATTTTACTATAAAATATAAAGAAGAGGAAAGAATGACCCATTCTGCCACAATTCCAAGATCCTGACTCTATTTCCCATTCCTTACCACTCTACAAAATCCTCATAACATTAGTTTGATTTTAGTAAAATCACTTGCAACAGTGGCAGGAAAATGGAGAAAAGTGGAAAATGTGAGAGGATGCACTGCCTAACTCCCACTGCATCTTTCCACACCCAACAGGGGGAAATGGAGAGGAAGGAGAAAGAAGACCTCTGAAGTATAGTATGAGCATAAATTTAAGCATCTGAAGCTTCTAGTTCTTTACACGGTTGCAGGGGAAACTACTTAATTCCCTGTGATTTGTTCTACAGCGGAAAAATATAAAGAAACCCTCTGTGCGTTCTGGGAATATTCAACAATTGACACCTATTAATCCATTTTTTCTATTATTTTAACTGTACAGGGAATGGGAATAAAACACCATCAAAAAGCTTCCGCTATGTCACTGCTACTTTTCCAATCATTGTGGCTGAACATTTCAGAATGTTGTGAAAATTGCCTGATTGTCAACTTCCTAGCTCTTCACCATCCATGAGAGCCATTCACTTTTTGCTTAATGAAACAAAATTGTACAATTCTTCTAAATCATATTTATCTCTTCTGCCTTTTAGGAAGTCTGAAAGTACAAAATAGCATATTTTGTGCCATATAACCAACCATTCTGATGAACACATCAAAAAGTCTTTCTCTTTGGATAAAGGAATTTAAAATAAAATTTCCTAGAAAATCACTGTAATATTGTAAAATAATACTACAATATCTGGCAGATCATTGTAATTGTAATATAGAGTTATGAAACAACTAAAAATATATTACTATATTTATTACTATCAATTGTTATATAGACACAAAGTTCATGTACTCCACCCTTTACTACCATGGTTGTATATAGGAGCATTAAAGGTACAATTCAGGCTACTTATGTAATATATGTTGGTATATCTAGTATATGGAATGTCAAAGGCCTAAATAAAGTATAAATCATTGACTTCAGGAAGTTGCAGTGATGTTTCATCCTCATATATATATACAGTTTCACGTATGTGAAAGAGCACTCTCATGCTACAGTAGTATCAAAGAGTGTTTGTACCTTTTCACTACTAAAAACTCAAGGTGAGAAGAATTAACTGCCTCTTTGTTTACCATTAGACCAAGAGTAAGTGGATGTTAACAATGCATCTCAAGGTCCCTAGGGAGTACCTTCTCAGGACTAGGCAGTCTTCCTCTGCTTATATTTCTCCCCACAGGCAAGGAGTCCAGCTGCCCAGGGGACATGCTGCCTTAGCCTGGCCACCTTCGTGCTCATGGTCCTGGTGCTCAAAATTGGAAATCTCTGCCTCAACACTGGGAAGCCCACTCCTGGGGCATTCATGGGCCTCCTTCTTGGGTCTGTCTTCCAATGGCTGATCATGCAGCCCTATGTTCACCTCTAAGTCTGAGGTTAGCCAATGGCAGTTGTTTGGAGTGGAAGTGGATGGAGCTTCCTGTGGGCAGAGTGGTCCAGGCACGCAAGGTCTCTGTAGAATGGAAGATGCAAGATGTGGGCTAAGGGCCACATTTGTATTAATATCCATGCCCCAGTTATGAGAAGTGGATTTTCCTCAGGGTACCCAGAAAGGCGAGTATGAGGCTGATTCCCTCAAGGACCTAACTAACATTACAGTGACAAAGCAATTATGGGCAGGGTTACCCACTCAAGGTCATCAAGGTTCCAGCTGTTCTGCAACAACTATCATGATTTAAATTATTTTTAAGGGACTTCAGCTCATAACAAATGGTTTTAATAGATTTTAGGTCAACTTCGGGTGCACAACTGACCACATCCATCACCTCCAAAATTAGATCAGATGGCATTTAGTAGAATACAAATTTGTAGAGAGCATATAAATTTAATTTGGATGAGCAGCCTACATTAGTGACACGTGAGGTGGTTCTGTGACTAAAACTGTAAAGTCTCCTCGTCTCCTCCACCTACTCAAATTATCAATCGCCTAAAATATACTAAATTGTTATTCCTAAAATTTCCATCAAGATTCCCACAAAGCAAAGCACAAACTACCTCTTTAAACCACACATTCATGATAAATCAGTAGTGAGTGCAGCGAATTCACATATTATTAAGTTAATTGTCCGTCAAGATATTAACAGTGTTGATTTCTAAAAAAAAGTCTAAAATTTTAAAAGCCAAACTGAGTTTATCAGCTAGGACAGATTGCTGCTTGTCTAAGTGACTTAGTTTCTGTGACAGAGCTACATGCTGCCTTTGGGTTCACAAGTCCTTCAAAACCAAAGATCCATGCTAATGGAAACCTTTTCAGCATAAAGCACCCAACAATCAGAGTTAAGGTTTTATTTATTGGCTTTGACCATCTACTTCTGTTATCAACCATAAGGGCCCATACACTTCATCAACCCCTAACAATAGCCGCAAGCTTGGACAATCTGTCTTGCGTCTTCATTGTGGAAGACTTCAATGGAACAGCCTCCATTAAAGAGCAGCCCACGCATAAAATGAAAACTCATTAAAATAAACTTTCTCAAAGGGGAAAACTTCAGTTCCAATTGAACTGCACTGTTTTTATTTCAAAGATGAAAGGTCCATTACCCAGCCATACATTCATGTGCTCTTGGCCTAAGTGCTTTCTATTTGATGACTTTAACTTTGGGTCCCTTCCCATGTCTTTTTGGAGGCTTTAGAAACATAATAGGAATTCAGCCCTTATTGGGCCTGATTGGAACATAGTATCTGTGAACCTCTTAATAATACTTCAGACCTTTATGATTTAATTTGCAATGGTGTCCCTTTTGTCTGCCTTACTGGCCTTTAATCTAAGGCACAATACACCCACTTTACATTTATTTGCAGAAAAGCACTGAATAGCTAAGGACTTTTTTTTTAATGTGCCAATTAAAAATAGTGATTTTTCAAAAACACACAGGTATGCTCATTTACATAACAGAATGCAAAGCTGAATGAATAAATGCATGATGTAAAAGATGGTTGTTGCCAATTGTTTACATGAAAACTAACTTAGAGCTTTGAGCCTGAAAACTTCACCTTGAACTTATGAGGGCAGTATCAGTGAAAGGAATACAATAAAATAAAAAAGGCAAGAGACTGGGAGAAATCTCTGTTATATGAAAATATCAGCTGACCTATAAAAGAGCAATATAACTGGTATTAGCTGAAGCAAATAATAATATTTTCAGCTTTAATTTTATATGAATGACCATTAAGTGAAATGAACCACAATCATGGTTACTTAGATACACAGAATATTCAGAGAAAATGTTAATACTCAAAGCAATGCAAAAACATCCACATAATGGTTGTACACACATGCCATTAAAAGGAAATTAAGCTCTTTAAGATTGCCTATATGTCATTATATATCTTTACTTCATATATCTTTGTCTGAAGGCAAAATGTATGTCATGTGCATATTTTAAGAGACAAATTAGTTAAAGAAATATAAATCACTGTGTTAAAAATACTCCTTTAAATTATGTAATTATAAAAGTATATGTTGATGCATTTTAAATTTTATCAAAATTAATAACTAGCATAATGGTCTCTGGGTAATGAAAATGCAATATCATTTTTTAGCAGTTTGACAAAAGCTTCTCAATTACATTCTGGGTTTAATCTATTTGTAAATTACTAATAAAGGATATTTTTCTTTATGCAAAAATCTATCAAAAATAAAATGTGGTATATGTATACCATGGAGTACTATTCAGCTCTAAGAAACAATGGTGATATAGCACATCTTATATTTTCCTGGTTAGAGCTGGAACCCATACTACTAAGTGAAGTATCCCAAAAATGGAAAAACAAGCACCAGATATATTCTCCAGAAAACTGGTATTAACTGACTAGCACCTAAGTGGACACATAGGTACTACAGTAATAGGGTATTGGGCAGGTGGGAGGGGGGAGGGGGGAGGGGGGAGGGGGGTGGGTATATACATACATAATGAGTGAGATGTGCACCATCTGGGGGATGGTCATGATGGAGACTCAGACTTTTGGGGGGAGGGGGGAAATGGGCATTTATTGAAACCTTAAAATCTGTACCCCCATAATATGCCAAAATAAAAAAAAATGCAAAAAAAAAAAATAAAATAAAAAATAAAAATAAAATATTTAAACAAAAATATATTATTTTAAAACAAAACAAAAGATTGAAATCTAAAATGTTCAGTGTCCAATATATAGAGCTAAAAAAAAGAAAAAAGAGAAACTCTAAAATGTTATGAAATAAAACTAATCACAAATGACAAACTATACACAATATCTGATTCTTACTGAGTTCTTTATATAGCCTATATAAAGTTCCTATATAGCCAATCTCAGCTTTCTTGGTTATTTTTTGTTGCTTTGTTTTTGTTTTTAAGACACATATATTATTATAAAACTTTGATGTTAATCTTAACCAAAAAGCAAACAAAGAAACAAAGTCCATCTTCATTGAAATTACTGACAATTCTGTCATTCACCAAGGTAGACAACTAGCTCAAGTACAAGAAAAACATTTTCCCTGGCTGTTAGAAAGTGATAAGCAAATTCTTGGTTTTGCTCAGCCAGGATCACATAGACACAGTTTTTTTTCCACTCCTTTTATTTTTAACATCTTAATTTCTGTATGTTATTTGACATTATTTTGTTTTTACCACATCTATTTATTATTTGACGTCATATATCAGTATGAAAGAAAATAAGCAACAATCTCTCAGGGAACACTAAAATATTAATAGGTCTGCCTCACTTTAAGCAAAACCAACATATGAATGGAGGTAAAAAATGATTAAAAGATATAATATTTGTAATACATAGTATTGGCAATAGAACTTTGCAGTAGCCAGCTCTTCTACTGAAAGCTACAGTTTTAAAAATGTATGACTTATAACTGCCCTAGACCATATGTAATATGCAAAAAAATACTTTATATATATATGAAAACATTTGCATATATAGATTTCATATGTATGAAAACATTTGCAGTGAATAATGACATATTTATCATTATGATATATATCGATATTTATTATGATATATATCATTAAAATATATGTCATAAATATATCATTGTGAGATGTATAATATATATGGCAAATGTTTCATTTATCATATTATTCAAATAAATCCACATAATCTGGATTACTCCACCAAGACTTTGAGTTCATAAAATGACAATTATTGTTAATTGGAGACTGTTTTTGCCTAAAAAGCTGACTTATGAACCTCACATTAACTATTAACCGTTTATAGTTTTAAAAAAATAACATAACGAGGGCATACAATGCTTTTCTTGTTATCAGAAGGTTGAGCCATGGAAGTTCAGACACTATGATTAATCTCTCCTTTAATGAGTTTGGCCAAAGTTGCCATATAGCTTCCCTTAGCTTTAAGATGAACACTCTGTAAGTGGCTTCCTGAATGTGAAGTTCCTTTTTCATCTTAAGCAGCATAGCTAGTGTCTAATTACAATGGAAAACTGCATGTTGGAAGCCTTGGCCTCTCTAGGCTGCTCTTACAAAATGAAAACAGGGCAGCCAAAACCTGTCCAGACCTTGCATGGCCCATCAGAAAAGTTCCCAAAAACATATACAATGTTGAAAATATGTTTATGAATATTAACCACAAAAATCATTTTTAATTCAAACAAATTTTGATTTAAACAGATCATATAAATGTAGAATAATTTCTAACAATGCATTAGAGAATAAATACCTTCATAAGTTTGGACATAAGGACATTACCTACTAAAGGAAATCTAACATAATTATAATACCATTAATTTTACATTGAAATTATTGTGTCAAAATATGAGATAAGACAGTAGCTTTCCCCTTCCATGTACACATGTTAATAGTTGCGTGGGTTATTAGCAATTTTCACTTTTATTATTTCATCTCCTGATGTTCTCATAGGAAAACTGGAATCCTGTAGCAGCAAATTGAAGAACAGCAAACAGATGACTTAAGGGTATGTAGAGTGGATTTTGGGGGGGGGGGGGGAGGGTTTCTTAGTTTTTATTTTTTGCCTTCTTTTTCTTTTCGCCTTAATTCTCTCATTTGGTTTAGAAACATAAGGCCCTGTTCACTTCATTTAAGCCTCACAATGACTGGAAGCCTGATCAATCTGTCTTGTGTCTTCTTAGGGTGAAACTGCAATTGAGCGGAAGCAACAGATGAACAAAGCCCACATTCAAATTTGCAGCTCATTAAAATAACGTTAAAATAGAGTAAAATCTCAATTGTAGGTGAATTGTAGCTGGCTTTTTTTTTCCCTGCTAAATACGTTTAATTAATAAACTATACAATCATTAGCCCTGAATAAGTGGTCTTTAATGTAAATTTAAATAAATATCTACCTTTTTTAAAATGTGAACATTTTGAAAACCATGTTGGAAACAGGCTTTCAACAAAGCACTACATGAGATAACTTTGTGGCATGCTCCAATGACACGTCTCATCAAGACGAGAATCACAAAGATTCTATACAGTTTATGGTTTTGCCTCCAGTACTGGACAGAATCAGTACCAGTCAATGTAACGCTTCCAACTCTAAATTCCTATGATTCTATAATGACACATCATAGGGAGAGTTTCTCTAAATAAATGCCCAAATTGGTCTGCTATGCAACAAGTTGCTATCCAAATGCCCCATAAATAAAATTTTTAGAATTATTTGTGAATTTCAATTAACCCAGAAGTTCAGTAGGGACATTCACAAGTAAACACACAACTATTTGGCAATTTGTTTTTAACTTGATCCTGTGGATTCCAGTCTGTACCTAATCAAGGGATAGAATCTTCATACACACATCTGACTAACAGAGAGTCAGGATTTGTAAAAGCCAGATTTTAGCTGAGAACACATGTCCATTCTTATGTCTGACGGACTTTTGATAAAATTCATAATCACACATCCTAGAAGCCACTTAGGCAATCTGGAGAGATCTGTTAAAATTAAAAATGCATATACTCTTCAACCCAAAAACCTCACCTCTAAGAAATAAATCTCATAGAAATAAAACACCAATATGAAATCATATGTAGTCAAAGTGATTTAATGCAGAATTGTCTCTTGTGGCTAAAAAAGTAAAAAACAACAATAAAACAATAAACTGAAAACAAAATAGAAAAATTGTGGACCCTTCATACTACGGAATGAATATTACAGAAGTTTTAAAAGAATGTGCTAGAGCTAAACCAGTTGACTAGGAACATTTTCTATGATGTACTTGGGAATCAAAAGAAACACGCAGAGAAATCCCATCACACGCACATGTGTTTGGTTTGTTCTGCTTATGTACTCAAGGAGAAAGTAGTGAGAGGCTATAGAACAGGCTGTCACCTTGAACATGAAAAGGGGAAGGGCAGGTGCAGGCAGGGGAGGGGAGTGGAGGGCTTCCAAAAGAATTATTTTTTCTAAAGGTCTTCAATGAAAACAACACACTATTCTGATATCTGATTTTTACAATGAGCATGTAATATTTATATAATCAGATTATGTAAATGATATCTGATTATATATTCATAAATAAAGAAGACATGTCTGAGAAGCAAGTTTGGTTGGAAGATTTTCAGGTCACAGGTAGCTATGTAGAGCAATTCCCACCTTCTTCATTTGCTTGTATTGGGACTCAGGAAACAATACCCCAAAGTATGGCACTTTGGCATGCTGACACTTTGAACTAAATGATATTGGAAGGCCTCAGAAGCCTCAGACCTCTCCTATCCTCCTGTCTCTCACCCCTCATTCTCCCCGAGAGTGAGCCACAGAAACCAGAATTCCTCTACCCCAAGGTGGATCACCAAAACTAGAACTCCCCTTTTCCCCAAAGCAAGCTATAAAACCTAGAAATATTACAGACTCTCCCTGCCTTTCTGTGTAAGAGCTGGCCATAGAGAAATTATCTGACCTACCCTTGTTCCTTAGGAGGTCATAAGATCCTCTCATAAGATTCTAGCAGTGTCCTGCCCCAAACCTGGGAGGCCAAGAAAAATCTGAATAGAGAGGCCTAGCTGGTTTTTTCACTCAGTCTACTGGCATTAGATCATACCCTTTTGCCCGGTCACATTGCTACATGTCTGTCCATGCTTCGTTGAACCTAAGCATAAAAATAGACAGTTACCCCTGAGTCTTTGGGTCTTCATTGTCAAGTCTCCCAGGTCACATAAAACTTTGATGAAATAAATATACGTTTTGCTTTTCTCTTGTTAACCTGTCTTTTGTTATAGAAGCCATGACCTTTCAGGTGAGGACGGAAGGTGTCACACCCTTTCTGCCCCTACATTTGCTTTATAATTTTGTGGAATCACTGAAGTTCTCTAAGCCTCTGTTTTCCATCTCTGTGTCAGGTGAGGTAACAGGCATTAAATGAAATCATGCATTTGAAGCCTGTGAAGAGGAATGACCACAGTAAGCCCCGAACACACTGTGATTCTTAAATCCTTCTCCCTCTTGCCCTGGGCTGCGTCCCTGCTGACAGGGAGAGCTAGGTTCAGGCCGAAGTAACCCGCCAGATGGGACAAAGGTATGCAGAGAGAGTGGGAGAGAAGAAGGGAGGTAGGAAAGGGATCAGGGAGAAAAGAGGCGAACAAACTTCTTAGACATCTTCTTGGTGCTGAGAATAGAAAATATGACTATGAATCTTCCAGAGAAGAAAGTTTCTGTTGGAAATCTAGATTCTGCTAATCTAGCTGCTATCTCTTCACCTTCATGTCTTACTCTCACTCGCCAGCCCACCAAAGGCCACTACCCCTCAGCAGCAGAAGTCCGAGCTCTGCCTGCCACCACCGTTTGCTGTCGCTGTGGGTGCGGGGCCAGAGATTTCTGAGCAATCACAAAGGAAACAGACGGTATGTCTCATGGATATCTGGTCCTCCTGTGAGGACCTGACTGACATTTTTTAATTAAACTGGCCCACTGGAGTTTAATTAAGGTGGTGTCTTCTTGAGATGAAACTAAAGGAAAATAGATCCCTTTTATGGAACAAGCATGTAGGATAAGAAACCTCCTTCTTCCAGCCCTCTAATTTAAAAAAAATTTAAAATCCCCTCTATTCCTTCTCTTATTCCCAAACCTTTCCTTCCTTCCTTCCTTCCTTCCTTCCTTCCTTCCTTCCTTCCTTCCTTCCTTCCTTCCTTCCTTCCTTCCTTCCTTCCTCCCTCCCTCCCTCCCTCCCTCCCTCCCTCTCTCTCTCTGTCTCTCTCTCTTTCTTTCTTTCGAATAAAGTTGTTTCAGAAGTGATTTAAAACGGCCCATGGGCTATCCCCATAAAGCTACAAGTATCTGAGAAATTATACAGACTGAATATGTACTTTGGGGAATCGGAAAGTCCTTTGTTTTATTCAATTTAATAGAAATCAGCTTAGAAAATATGCAACAACTAGTGATCCAGTAATGATGCAAGTTCCAAAAAAATAGTTTGGATCCCTTAGAGAAACTCACCAGGTAAAAATGGTATGTAATTAAAAACAACTTCCTGTTTTGGAGAGAGCACTGGACTGGAGTCAGGATTGCCGACTTCAGCTTTAGCTGTTCTGTTCTCTGGCTCTGCATTTTTTGAGCAAGTTACATAACCTCTCTGAACATCAACTGCCCAATTTGTAAGGCTGAGTGTTAAACCTCACTGGGTTATGGTGAAGATTAAATGGAATAATGAATGTGAGAGGCCTGTGTGAACTGTGTGGCACTGTACAAATACAGGGAACCATTGCTATCATTAGGGACAGTGAGTAAAAGTATTTAAAAACAATTTCCTTTTGGCAAGGCAGTATACAGGAGCGGATGTATACTGCTACAGGCATCTGGGGCCTTAGAGTCACATAGACCTGCACTTGTGTCTTGAGTCAGCCACTTACTAGCTAGCTGTATTTTCAAGAGGTAAATGGAATATAAGTATTAAGGTCATTAAATATGAAATGTCTGATTTTGAATCAAAAGTTTAGTTTATTATATCTCAAACAAGACATAGTACAATTAATCAAAGTATGTGTCTAGGCCGGGTGCGGTGGCTCATGCCTGTCGTCCTAGCTTTCTGGGAGGCCGAGATGGGTGGATAGCTGCTGCTTCAGGGGTTCGACACCAGCCTGAACACTGCCTGAGCACAGTCTGACCTCGTCTCCAAATCTAAAAAAAAAAAAAAAAAGTAAAAAAGGCAAAAAAAATACACAAAAACCAACAAAACAGCCGGGTGCTCTGGCATGCACCTGTAGTCCCAGCTACCTGGGAAGCTGAGGCAGAAGGATCGCTCACAGCCCAGGACCTGGAGCTTGTGGTGACCTGCCCTCACTGCACTCTGCCCAGGACGCCAAGTGACACTCTGTCTCCACAAAAAAAAAAAAAACAAAGTATGTGCCTAAACTATCGACAGACACAGTTTTGCCATCTTAATGGTAGCTTTTTTATGCCAGCAGCAAAGACACCTGGAGAACAAGTGGCAATGAAATCAAGAAAGGTGTTTTCCACAGCTTGTTCAGAATTGGATATTCTTCCTTGTAAGAAGTGGTCCAAAGCCTGGAAGAAGCGGTAGTCAGTTAGTGCAAGGTCCAGTGAATACAGTCAATAACAGAGAGTTTCCAAGTCCATCTTCTATAGTTTGAGCAGTGTTGTTTGTGCGACATGTGGTCAAGCGTTGTCTTGCAAGAGGATTGGCTTGTCTCTGTTGACCAATAGCGGCTACTTATTCATAGGCATCTTCATCATTTCAATCAACTGGTTGCAGTAGATATCTGCTGTGATGGGCTGACCAGGTTTCATGAAGCTGTAGTGGATAATACCAGCGCTGGACCACCAAACAGACACCATTAGCTTTTTTTTGATGAATATTTGGTTTTGGACTGTGTTTCGGCACTTTATTTTTATCCAACCATTGTGCCAAACACTTGTGATTGTCAAAAAGAATCCATTTTTCATCACACATAACAACACGGTGTAGAAATGGTTCACCTTTATGTCATGACAGCAAAGAAAGGCAAGCATCGAGACAATTTATCATCTGAGGCTTGTTTAATTCATGCAGAACCCACTTATCCAGTTTCTTTACCTTGCTGATTTGTTTCAAATGGTCCAATATTGCTGGAAGAGTAACATCAAACCTTGCTGCTAATTCATGGGTAGGTTGAGATGGATTCGCTTCCACTATTTGCTGTCAGCTCATCATTATCCACCTTGGTCTCAGGTCGCCCATGAGGTTCATTTTCTAGATTAAAATCACCAGAATGGAACTTCTCAAACCATGGATGTACTGTGAGTTCATTTAGTCACATCCTTGCCAAACACTTTGTTGATATTTTGAGCTCTGTGTGCTGCATTGATTATTTTCAAATATGATGATACTCATATTTGAAAATAACACGAATTTTTGGCTTACCCATGGTTTCACAAACATTGCTCTTAAAAAAGATGGGAAAGATAACCACAAGCCAAAACATGCATTTGCAAGACTGAGGATAAAAATAAATAATAAAATAAAACAAGGACTGTCAAAGTGAAATGTCTGCAATCGATATCAACTGTCAAACTTAGTACTTAAGAAAATCGGATGTTTCAGACTTAATAACCTAATATTATAGCCAGCCTAGTATATTTAATTCAACACAGCATATTCATTCATTTGTTCATTTGCTCATTTAACAACCATTTTTTGGCCCACTGTTGTGTCTGGCAGGCTCCCTGACATCTCCAAAATGGTAGAAATAATGCCCATCTCCACCACCCTGAGGTTCAACGAACCAATGCTCTTACAGTTCCTGACCTAAAAGAGGTGCTCAGTAAACTAGTAGGTTTGTTTTATGATGATGAACAAAGCAACAAACAACAGTTCCTAATATGGTTGATTTGATGGTTTTTATTTAACTTGGGAAATTATAAAATATTTGAAATACCCTCATTGGATTTTAATGCATATTTTTCACATCACTCTTGAGTAACTTAGGATCATCTATATAGTGGACAATGTTGAATTCTCCTCCCAGTCCTTTTTACTGCTTTTGTGTGCACCCCGCCCCCTGAATTTGCTTTTGATCCTGCACCCCCACAGACCTGTAGCTCTTCAGAAGGCAACTCACAGGTTGCTGGAAGGAACCACTTTGCCACAAGTGCAGAAAGTGGGAAGGCCTGAGGCTCTATGATTCTCCACACACCCTGGGACTGTCAACCAAAGATCATGGGCTGTGACCCTTCAACGCTTCTAGATATAATTCATATTCCAGAGTTCTTCTGTAGGATTAGGCTGAAGCCCACCCTCTGGGAGATTTTGCCTGAGAATCACACCCTTCCTCCACTTTCTCTCCTCCCTGCCTTGCTTCCCCTGCTCCCTTAAGGTTTCCCATAGGAGTTCTGCTTCTGAGGAACCCAATCTAAGGCAATATGCTGTTACAAAGTCTTAATTTATTTTTCTTAATTTGGGAGCCTAAATTTTTATACTCCTTATTTCTTGTAAGCCATATACTTATTTCACCATTTCTTTTTGCTGATAATTCCCAAGCATGTGTTGCTTTCATTGAATTATTTTTTTCCTCACAAATTATTTTCTGTTCACTTGAGATATTTTAATGTATATATAGCCAATGAACCCATTTTCATGATAATTCTCATGAATTAGGTCTTCACACAATATATACATTGATCATAATAGTAATGACACAAAGGGCCTGAGTTCTTGAAAAGAATAATTATCATGAAGAGTCCAACATCAAAGTGGCCACATCTGTGTCACTACTTCATTCTTCTAAACTGAAAAGGACTATAGGGAACAGTTGACCAAGTAGAAATCTTTAAGCAAAGATTATGCTAATATTCTTGCCCACAGAGTCAGGGAAAGTTATCTAGAAAGACCAATGAGAACAATCTAAAGTCTTCCTAGACTAAAAGACTTACAACCAGTACTCAAAGTTCACAGCCAGGGCAAAGTGCTTTGCCAGTTCTAACACAGAATTCTGATGGTGATCTTCCATCTCAAAACACAGGAAATTAGGCAAAAAAAGGTAATGCTTTAATCACACTTTGATTCCAAACTTTGAAGAAACATGGTTCATTTGAAATGTATCTGAATATTTAACCAAAGTATGGAGCAAGAACATTTAAATCAACCTCTTTCATTATGGCCATTATCTCTTCATCCTCTCATCGGGGACCACAATGGAGAAGTTATGCTTGCCACTCACGTGGACAATAGGGTCATAAGTCCTGGGTTTAGCATGCAGTACCTGCTGTGGACATATTCTTCTGCTAATGAGCATGCATAACTCTTCATCCCTGAGGAACTGCCTCTGCACATAAAAGGATACATAATTTTTTATAATGCCAGAAAGAAGTAAATACAGCTCATTGAGTTTTCTATGGTAGGATTTAGAGAATTTAATTATCATGCCCTGCCAGTATCTCCAAGCACTAGGCTGGTTCCTTTTCCATGTTTAAGATGTTTTATATCATATAAGCAAGTAACCACATTTACTGTTACCAAGTAAAAGCACATTTTAGGTCCCCTGGGTGGTTTCAGCAGCAGACACTTGCAACCCTTCTCCAGAGGGCAAGTCTCAGGCCATGGTAGCCACTTGGTCACATCTGCAACAGTTCCTGCCCCACACTCTGTTAGCCCCTTGCCTCAGATGGGAAAAACTCTCAGGCGTAAGTTAAATCAACAATAATTGATGTGGAAGACATCATCTCTGATGATGTGAAGAATTTTCACCTCTGGATGCATTCAAATTTTAAGATATTTGTTGAGTAGAAGTATCATATTCCTTCATCATATATATATATACATATATGAAGTGCTCAAGAAAGATGCTGACAAATGCTAAATGTTTAGTAAATGTTAGCTGCCATTATTATGATTATTATAAATATTACCATTATTAAAAGAAAAACTCCAAGGAATTATCAATACTTCTTTTAAAAAAATCAGGAAAACAACTGAAATGAAATTTCAAAATGTTTAGGGAATTTCTGCTATTTCTTAAATTCTTTACAATGTAATTATGGAAAAGGTCTCTTAAGAGAGAAAATTTCACAAAAAGGAATTTTATCTCAATCACAGTGTAAAGCCAAGGGAACAGAACTCTGTAACCAAAATGAAAGAGAAGCTGAAAGAAAATAGCTAATTTCAAGATGCATGTTCAGATGGCCTTTTAATGTTTGGTACATCCTAGCAAAATGGGAAACATTAATCCAGATCTTCCTGTGCTTCACTATTTGATCAGAATACACAGACACACAAACAGACACACACACACACACATACACATTCATTCACACTCATGAGACAGAGCAGGGACTTCTCTTAGGGGCCTGCCAGATGTACCAATTAAGCATGGAAATAAAGAAAAAATCTTGAGTTCCTTCAAAGGAAATTCCCAGCACCTAACTGGACTTGAAAGTAATTGAGCAACCTGACAAGCAAGAAGATAGTAATAACAATAACCCCCAAGCAAGCCAGAATCTGGAGTTGATTTTAGTTCCCTATGGAAACCAAAAAATAATGTCTTAACATAAATTCTCAAGTTGCTTTCAACCACCCCCAGCAGATGGAAAATGCAGATACGGCAGAATTGAGGATTGAACTCTGACTGCAGTTCTTTGTTCTAGATTTCTCCCTCAGGGGTTTGGGGAGAGTCACACCTACCTAAAATTCCATCCCACTGATCCCAAGACTCCTTACTTTCTTATCTAACCACTAATCAAAGAATCTCTAAGTTGACCTGTGACTCATAACCCCCCACTTCAAGATATCCTGCCTTTTTTGGCTAAAGCAATGTATAACCTCCAGGTATTGATTTATGATTTTGCTTGCAACTTCTGCCTTCTTGAAATGTACCCTTGCCTTTAAAATCCCTTGCTTGTAAGCCATCTGGGAGTTCAGGTCTTAAGTGTTAGCTGCCTGTACTTCTTATTTGGTGCCATGCAATAAACTCTATTTTCTCCCACTGCAAATCTCTGTGTCAGGGCCTTGCTTTAGTGCGTTGGACAAATGTATCCTAGTTCAGCTCAGTAAGGAACACTCACACACACACACACACACACACACAGTCTCACACATTCACACACACATATTGACCGCATTATCATTCGAGAATCAAGGTGTCTAGAAAATGCATTAATTTATCAAGAAGTCTTTGTGCTCACATACACACGTACACAACCTTACACACACCCACGCGGAGGCAGCCCTCGCTCGGTACAGTCTGCAGATCCATAAAAATGACCACGTAGGCTTGAAAGGGTGAACGACCCAAAGGCTAGGTTTCACATCCAGTCTACGTGGGAGCACAAGGCTGGTTTATTCACCCAGGTGTGAGTGGGCTGAGTCTGAAAAGAGAGTCAGGATCTGAGGTTTCAAGTTGGTCTAGAGGAGAGGAGGAGAGAGAGGGGGAAGGGAGCGTAGCAAGAAGATTTGAGCCGGATTACAGTTCATACAAAGTGAGAGTAGAGGGTTAAAAAAGGCTTGGAGTAGGGAACCTCGGACCACACAAACGTTATCAAGGTCTGGAGGATACAGAGATCAAAGGTCCCATTTTCAGGCCACTGTGACCCGTTATCTAATTTGTATCAGGGCGGATGTGTTACAAAAGATGAGGCATTTAGGTTTAAGTTCAGGATAAAGTAGGAAAGGCTTCAGAGCAGAGAGGACACAGGCCAGAGGACAAGAAGAGGGGACAGAGGGCGGTAAATTTCCCATAATTTGGGGAAGGAAAAAAAAAGACAAGAGACAGTTGCTGTGGCCCCTGGAAATTTGGCTTCCTGTGTCTCTCGTTCGGTTCTGGACCTAACAATGCTGATCTTAATGACCAAATGGAAAAGTTTCCATTATTTTGTGACCTTTAAAATTGTTTGCCAAGACATTAATATATTTTATGTCACTTATAAATGTAAGGGACATTAAAAAAACATATTTAGTACAGTGTAAAATATTAGAAACATATTTTACATTGTTTTTCTTTCACTTCATGAAAAACTTAACCAAGAAAAGCATGCATTTCTTGTCATAAAACTTACAATATGGGATAAGCATCTTTTCCATGTCCTGTGAATCATCACATTCTTTTTAAAATTTGGATCAGATTCCCACATTTTATCCTTTGTGCTTTCAATGTTTTGAAATACTTCTGAGAGTTTCTCTAAAGTTTCTTGTCGGCATCACTTCCTGTGAGACATCTTTGCCCTTTTTTCAAAAACATTTTTATCTTTTATGTGGATAAGCTGCTCACCTTCAATGAATCTCTCTGGCTGCAAATCTACAGTCTGTTGAGTGGGTATGGTGTCAACATTCCCAGTCAGCTATGTCTTCTAGGTACATTTGATTCTAGTTTCACTTCCCATTTATAACTTCACACTCATGAGACAGAGCAGGGACCTCTCTTAGGGGCCTGCCAGCCATACCCCTAAGCATGGAAATAAAGAAAAAATCTTTTTCTAAACAAAAAAATCTTTTGTTTCTTTGCTGTTCTTTCATCTTTGCTGGCCAATTCCCTCTTTGATCTTCCAGTTTTGTAAAATATCATGTAGGTCTGCCCCTGGGAGACAAGGCGGAACACAACTCCATGCTTTGCTATTTGTGCATGAACTGAATCGCAGATGTGCAGTGACCCATCACAATAGACTTTGGAAAAAATGACAAGATTGGGCATTGATTGGGATGAGCACCTGTCACTTACCTAATAATCTGTGGGCTAAAGCTCTAGCAGCAAAGTTTGTATTTTATGTAATTACTCAGCTAGCACACTGTGGTAACTACAATTTGAACTGTGTTGTTGGAATACTGATACTATTTAATTAAACTGTGTTTACTAAAATTCCTGTAAATTGGAAGCCTTGGCAAAATAAGGACTGGCTAAACATACACACAGTGTGTATGTACATATACACACTCACATATACATATAGAGAGATTTTCTGATGAGCTTCTTATTTAAGGGCACAGTAAGCCTGTTCTAAAAGAAAATGTAAATGAAATCTATCCACTTAAAGAAAGGTGTCCCACTACTATAACAAGAGTAAACAATGGTCTGATGTGCTAGAGATTAAAAAGAGGTTAGGATTCCTCAAGGCTACATTCCAGGCCTCCCCTGTCCAACAGACCCAAAGTGGCTTGTGATGCCTGAGTAGGTGAAATAGGATGAGATGCTAACACTTCTCTCCCACCATCTGAAGACTAACCAGTGCTTTATGGGAATTACTTCCCCACAACACAAAAGCCCAACGAGTAGCAAGCTGGATTTGCAAAGGACTTGATCTCCAATCAGTCCCACATGCACGGGACAGGTCTTTCCCGCTATGTGCTACTACTGTCTCTCAAGTCACACCTAGAAAGCCAGCCTGCCTGTGAAGACTGCCACAGGCCTAGAATTTATAGAAGCCACCTGGAAATTCCCACACAGCTTTGAGATCGCAAGTTAAAAGTGACTTCCTTGGGGAAGCTCAGGCCTAGGTGACCACCACCCCTATTATACGTTCTCCTCATATTCTGTACTTTTGCTTCATAGTGTGTATGCATGTATTCATTTAATGCATAAATACTTATTCTTCCTGTGTGTGCTCAGGCAGTGTAGTAAGTACTTTACAAATAACAACAAATTTAATCCCCATAACAATAATAATCACAAATTTATTTGCATAATAAATGGATTACACTGTGTGCTCATGAGGACAGCGGTCCTATCCATCTTTACCACTGGATCTTATCTTAGTCCAGTAGAGCTGCTATAACAAAATATGTCATGTGAGGATTCTTCCAAATATTCCTAGATTATACTACTGAACTACTGGTTGAACACACCCCTTTATTGGGTAACATAACTTTTCACTAGAAAAAAAAAAACATAAACAACATAAATACTTGCTTCCATAAGCTTTTAAAAAAATTTTAACAAAACATAGGTATAAGTTTTACCTGAATATTAAGTTATTAAGTTGGTCACTATTACAACTTAAGTTTGTTTTCTGCCAAGAAAAAGGAATGGGGATAATATTTTAGGACAAAAAGTTTCCTAGACCAGTGTTCTCCAAACTTCTCTCAGTGAGTTCTCCGTCTATAAAAACTGCATAGTCCCTCAATATATGTAAATTTATTTTAAACTGAATACACTCTACTGTAGGAGATCAGAATATGCCACCTCAACACATGCCCCTTTGGTGTAAGGATTATTTTGAGAAATTGTAGACACAGGAGAAGCTTTAAAAACAGAGTAGAAGTTACACCTATAAAGAAATTGCCATTTGTAAGGGTGTCGCCCTCTCTATACCAGGAAAAGAGAGATGACTAAATCACCAGAGACTCTCATCAATGGAGAAGGCACCTACTTAAATCTGCAGAACAAACCTTATCCTTGCTTATTGTGGTCTTCCTAGTCTCCTTCCCATAACTAGCCTCCCCAACACCCTCCTTTGTTTCAGCTGAAGATGATATTTAAGCCTGAATTCAAAGCCACATCTTTGAGATTTACTCCCATGTATACATGAGTTATACATGTTAAGAGACATCTATTTGTTTTTCTCTTGTTTAATCTGTCTTTTGTTACAGCGAGCTCCCAATTAAGAACTAAGAAAGGATAGAGAGAAAATTATAGTTCCTCCACTACAGTGCTTGTTGCATGGGCTCTGGGACACCCCACTTGCTCTGGAGCCTGCAGATGGGATCCTGGGAAAACTGGCAAAAACAGGGAAGGCTGAGAAATCTTACCAAAGTCAGCTCTTCTGTATCTCTCTCTATAGTGCCTGGTTGAGGAGAAAGGTAAAATTATTTTTCCTCCCTTACAATGCTAAAATATCTTATAAAACATGCTTACTGGCCTGAGCAAGAGCAAGACCCCATCTCTACTAAAAATAGAAAGAAATTAGCCAAGCAACTAAAAATAGAAAAAATTAGCCAGCCATGGTGGTACATGCCTGTAGTCCCAGCTACTTGGGAGGCTGAGGCAGGAGGATCATTTGAGCCCAGGAGTTTGAGGTTGTTGTGAGCTAGGCTGATGCCATGGCACTCTAGCCCAGGCAAGAGAGTGACACTCCATCTCAAAAAAAAAAAAAAAATGCTTAAAACTAGAAAGTTTTACGGGTAAAATTTTATAATAAAAATAAATTTTTAATATTTTCATCTGTAGCCTAAGTATTATCTTACATACTTCCTGGTGGGAGGGAGAGTAAATGCCCCTTGGATTCTTATAACACTAAGTAATAATTATCATTTGAGAATCAAAGTGTCAAGAAAAATGCATTATTTTATCAAGAAGTCTTTGTGCTTATATCCCTATTATGGAAATAAATATACACCTTGGTTACAGCAATAAAAAAACAAATCTGGATTTTGCCTTTTGCATGAGAAAAGCAACCATGTAAATACTAAACTAGTGACTTCTTCAACTTTTCCCAATATTAGATTAGAATTATTGCAGTTGTCTGATGTGTTTCTCTTCTTTTGGTGCTCCATCCCATCTGTCATGAAATGTTCTAGTTCATGTCATGAAATGAACAGATCAAATGGAAAAGGAAGATCGGGCAAGATAAACAAAAGATGCAAACAAATTGCTTTGCTTTAGTTGAAAGCTAACCTGATCCAGAATTTTTTATTTTAATTCCTGGGCATTTCATAAAATTGTATTTCTTTTCTTTCTTTAATACTAGTCACTTTTCATCATAACAAATCCACATCTCATATCTAACCTAATTCTAACCATCTACTGAGTATAGTAAATGAGCTATTTTAAATTTGTAGCTAATACTTGAAGCTAAACTGTAAAAAAATCTCTAAGGACAGAAGCCATGTCTATGTTTTCCACCTTTATGTCCTGGCACATTACCTGACTCTAAATAAGTACATGTTTAATAAATGAATTAAGGATTCAGGAGATGTGTTCTAGAGCTAGAAGCTAGTGATTCTATAGGGTATGAAAAATACCCTTAATCAGTCAATTTTAGAAGATCCACTTAAACATTATGCCTCAATATAAAGAAAACATGTAAATAATATCTTGTTTTGTTTTTCTTCTTAATGAAAAGAGAGAACCAAAAATTAGCTACCTTGGCAGATCTGTTTGATATGGGCCACTTTGGCCATTTAAAATCTCACTTTAATAGTAACAAGGTTTACTAACTCAAATGCAGTACTCCAATTCAACTTCTGGTTTCAGCTCTAGTAGAAAGCTAGGAAGTCATTACTTCTGTCTGTACAAAAGAAAAAACTAAACAAACTGAAAATCCTTCAAAGAACTGAGCTTGCAGAGCAAACTGCCACCCTCAAATCTGGAGAACCAGGCTAATCCAAAGAGCCAAGAGTCAAGATCAATTTACCTGGAACAGAAGCCATTGGAGACATAAACTGGTAGGAAACACTTGCATGGTAATTTTTCCCAATTGCTGGAGGGAGAATGTGGACTAGGGTGAGAGTGAGAAGCTTCTGGGAGCCACAATTCTATCCTTTTGACCCTCTTTATCCACCCACCCCCATTCACATTTGTGGTTTTTATCCTTAGGAACTCTGTGGAGTTCTAGAGAAGAGCTAAAACAGATTCTCTTCTGGCTCCAGCAGAGGGAAAGGATAATTATGAAGTAGCCACAGAGTGTTTTCCATAACTAAGGCCTAGTCTTCAGGGGAAGGAATTTACTAGAACCTTATCCCACCCAGGGATGGGGCATTTCTCTCACTGGACTCCCTTTAGCCTTCCTGTCTCACTTAAAGGGATTGCCACAAGCTAAGAAACACTTGTGAAGGTCACAGCCCAGAGACACAGGCTCCATAAAAGACCAAGATTTAATCATGAGATGATAGAAAGCTTCCCCTCCCCCACATGTTACCACCATACTAACAGGGCTCCAGTATAAGGATAGATTACATCTGAAGGAGCTGAAAGACATAGGCTCTATTTAAGGAAGAATTCTTGGGGAAGCTCAAAGACAAAAGTGGAGACAAAAATAGGGACACCAGAGGAAGCTGAGGTTCCTGGCACCTATAGCTACAGTAACCATTAAACACAGCCCAACACCTAGTGAGACTACCATAAATCCTCAAACTCAAATGCCTATTTACCTCACTTCCTTATATTCAATGCAACAGATCAAGCTTTCAAAAAGAAAATTACAAGACATGCCAAAAGACAAGTAAAAGCAGTCTGAGCAGAAAGAGCAGGTATCAAAACCAGACTCTAATATGACACTGATTGTGGAACAGAGAATTAAAAATAATTATGATGAATACATTAAGAGATCTAATGAAAAACGGAGACAACATACAAAAAACAGACGCATAATATAAACAGAGAAATGGAAGCTCTAAGAAAAAAATCAAAAGGAAATGCTAGAAATCAAAAACACTATAACAGAAACAAAAAATGCTTTTGATGGACTCATCAATAAGCTAAACACAGCCAAAGAAAGAATCAGTGAGCCTGAAGGTAATTCAGTAGAAATTTATCAAACAAATGCAAAAAAAAAAAAAGAATGAAAAAAACCAGAATAGAACATTCAAAAATTGTGGGATAATTTCAAAATTTATACCATAAGCACCACTGGAATATCAGAGGAAAAGAGACATCAAAACAGAATACATACGTGATATAATAATGCCTTAGAATTTTCAAAATTAATGACAGACACCAAACCACATATGCAGAAAACTCAAAGAACGCCAAGCAGTTATCCTGAATATTCATATCTCAATGTATCATATCAAAACTGAAGGAAAAAAAACAGAAAAAATCTTGAAAGAAATCACAAGCAGAAAAAGTAAGTATCAAGGATAAGAATTTATAGCAGACTTCTCTTCATTCAAATAAGAGAATGGATTGAAACATTTAAAATGTTGAAAGGAAAAACACCAACTTAGAATTTTATATCCATCAAAATTATCCTTCAAAAATGAAGATATATAAAGATTTTTTTTCAGACAGAAACAATAAATTCATCACCAGCCAACATGCCCTGTAAGAAATGTTAAAAAAAAAAAAAAAAAAAAAAAAAAACTTCAGGGAAAAGGAAAATGATACAGGTTAAAAAAATGGATCTCCATAAAGAAAAGAAGAACACTGGAAAAAAAAATAGTAAAATAAGCATTCTTCTCAAGCTCACCTGAAATATTCACCAAGATTGACCAACCACATCCTAGGTCATAAAACTTAACACCTTAACAAATTTAAAAGAAATCATGCAAAGTGTGTTCTCAAACCACAGTGGAATTAAGCCAGAAGTCAACAAAAAGAAAGCTGGAAAATCTCCACATATTCAGGGATTAAACAATAAATTTCTAAATAACAAATGGGTCAACGCAGAAGTCCTGAGAGAAATTACAAATATTTTGAAGTGAAAATGAAATTACGACTTGTCAAAGTTTGTGAGATATAGTGAAAGTATTACTTAAAGGAAAAATTATAGCATTAAATGCAAATATTACAAAAGAGGAAAGATCTAGAATCAATCATCTAACATTCTACCTCAAGAAATTATAGAAAGAAGAACAAAGTATAAAACAAGCAGAAAAAACAAAATAATATATAGTGGAATTAATAAAATTAAAAAATAGGAAAACAATAGAGAAAATCAACAAAACCAAAAGCTAATCCATTGAAAATTTCAATAAATTTGACAAGCCTCTAACCAAGCTAACAACAAAAAAAGAGAGAGAAGATACAATTGACTAATATTAGAAATGAAAGAGGGGTCATCATTACAGATCCCATGAACATAAAAAGGATAATACAGGAATACTATGAGTACTTCTATACTTACAAATTTGATAATATAGATGAAACAGACCAATTCCTTGAAACACAAACTGCCAAAACTCACAAAAGGAGAAACAGATCATTTGAATAGGCCTATATCTATTAAGAAAATGCAATCAATAATTAATAACCTTCCAAAAAGAAAGCATCAGGCCCAGATATCATTGGTGAATGTTTTCAATCATTTAAAGAAAAAATTACATCGATTCTCCATGATTTTTCCAGAATACTTCCCAGCCCATTCTGTGAGGCCAGCATCCCTCCGAAATACCAAAATCTGACAAAGACGATAGAAGAAAGGAGAGTGACAGGCTATTGGCTCTCATAAATATAGATGCATAGATCCTCAACAAAATATTAGCAAATCAAATCCAACGATGCATGCATAGATTTGTACACTGCAACTAAATGGAATTCACTCCGGGTATTCAAGGCTGGTTCAGTATGTGAAAATCAATTAATGTAATGCATCCCTTCAGTAGACAAAAGAAGAAAATGATCATATCAATTGATGTAAAAGAAGCATTTGACAAAATTCAACATCCATCATGATAAAACTCTCAGGAAACTAGTACTAAATGGGAACTCACTCAACTTGATAAAGAACATCTATAAAAAAACATACATTTAATAATGTTTCATGATGAAAGACTGGATGCTTTCCCCCTAAGACAAAGAAGAAGGAAATGCTGTCTCCTTCATCACTCCCATATTGCATGGTGCTGGAAATCCTAGCTAGTGTCATAACACCTGAAAATAAAATAAAAGGTATACAGATTGGGAGACAACAGAGAAGAAGGAAAAAATAAAAATGTCTTTGTTTGTAGACGACATGATTTTCTATGTAGAAATCCCAGAGAATTGAACAGAAAACTACTTGAACAAATAATCAATTATAGCAAGGTTAAAGATATAAGGTTACTATACAAAAATCAATTACTTTCCTATATACCAGCAATGATAACTGGAGTTGTATTGAAAACTACAATACCCTTTACAATAGTACAAAAAAAAAAACCTTGTTATAAGTTGAATAAAATACAACAAATATATCCCATTTGAGATATATCTGCAGAAAACTATACAACTCTGATAAAAGAAATTAAAGATTTAAATAAATGTAGAGATATTCTACATTCATGAATTAGAAGACTCACTATTGTTAAGATGTCCTTTCTTTCCAACTTGTTATATAGGTTCAACACAATCCTAATCAAAATCCCAGCAAGCTATTTTGTAGATATCAACACAGAGACTTAATATAAACTTCCAAACTTCTTTTACTGATTTACTGATCAGATAGGTTACCATTATTTTCATATAAGATTTACGATTATGAAAAATAGAAAATTATGTATGTGTTCAAGTAAATTGAATTATAATTCTGAGAAATATTTTATAAAAACAGAAATTAGGATCTTTAATATGCCAATTTAAATCTAATTTTCCAAGATCTTTAATCAATGTTAAGATCTTGGAAAAATATTACACTGAGTTAATTAATAGGTGATCTTTGAATACATGCATATTTCTAAGTACAATAGAATACTGAACCATTGGTCCCTAACATGGCTTTACTGTAGGCATTTTTGCTTCCTATTTTTATATTTGTGAAGTGGTTTTACCTCTGGGTTTATATTAATAAATATGTTCACACTTGCTACTTTAATAAGGTATAAAATGAATATTTGCATTTGCAGGGGATCATACTGTGTATGTTCATGAACTTTGCTAGTTGTTAAAATGGTTGCATATGACAGATCATTCTTGACTATTCACCTCTCAGTTCTTTCTCAAACATATATAAAAATTAGTTAAACATTATAAGTAATACGGATGATTAAGAATATATGAGAAGCAGTAGTGGTAGAGAAATAGGTAAAGAATAGGTAGAGAAATATGCAAGGTAATGAGACATGTTTTGTTTATCAAAGGAAAAAAAGTGGTTTTGGCCTCAAGTAAAGTATCTGACTATTCCAGAATATATAACATAAAAAAATACCACAGACTGGGTGGCTTAAACAATGGAAATTTATTTTCTCACAGTTCTGGGAGCTTAAATAGGATAGTAAAAATACAATTTAAATACATGTAGAAAAATTACAGGAATTTTGTAAAGAGCAAATTTCATTGCCTTGATTTATAATGACTACAAATAATATGACTGGAAAGAAGCACTGGAATGTGTTAAAATGTTGGCAAAACTTTCTCAGTTTTGATGGGTTTATTCATAAGAAAAAAAGAGCTCATAAAGGTTTACTCTAAAATATTACATTAGAATTTTGTATTCTCTGTTAAAATGTCAAGTTGGTCTTGGAGAATTCAGTCTACTCTTTATCAAAGGTAGCAAAGAGCTTTTTCATTTACGATCTTCCATTTATCATCAGAATAATTTTCTATGCTTTTGTATACTTTATCATGTCATCGATTATTTAAAAAGTTTCTCATTTCCAATGCTAGGGTTCATTATAATTTTGTTTCCTTCTTCCATGTTTATTTGAAAATATCGTATTGTCATTTTGAGTAATAAGTAGGCAATCCAACACCAATCTTTTTTCCCAGGTGCCTGTGATCCTCTCTTCATGAAAAGATCATATGAAGGTGAGGAGAACGGCTTTGGAGACCCAGAGACCAGGGTTCGAAACCAAGTTTCCCAGTTGTCAGTTGTGGGACCCTCAGCAAATCTGAGCCTCTTCAAGCCTCCATGTCCTTATCGGTACTGAAATATAAAAACCTATCTCAAAATGTTGTGGAGGACTAAGGGAAAACAAAGTAAATTACAACATGGCCTTTGCATACTGTCTCAGTTTGCTAGGGCTGCCATGACAAAATACCACAGACTGGTGGCATAAACCATAGAAATTTATTTTCTCACCATTCTAGAGGCTCAAGCCCAAGATCAAAGTGTCAGCAGGTTTGATTTCTTCTGAGACCTCTCTCCTTGTCTTGTCTCTCACTGAGGCCTCACCTGGCCTTCCCTCTGTGGCATGCATCCCTGATGTTTCTCCATGTAGGTCCAAATTTGCTTTTCATATGAGGACACCAGTCACTTTGGATGAGGGCCCATCCATTTGACCACATATAACTTCCATAACCTCTTCAAAGGCCCTATCTCCTCATAATAACCACATTCTGAGCTACTCATGGTTAGGATTTCAATGTACAAATTTGGGGTGGGGGCACAATTAAGCCCATAACACATACTAACATATTTTTTCTACTAGTTTGGAGCAGAAAATTGTTTCTTTCCATACAAAGAAGTTGAACTTCCCCATGGGTACATAGTAAAATCTAATAAAAAGTAAAGTATTTAGAGCATTGTGTAATTATTCTTTGGTGGCTGACACATTGTACCATCTCAGGTTATCATTGAGAATATCACTTACCATAGCTATAGTTATTTCTATAGATAAGCATGGAAATTTTGGCCAAATGTTTGGTCATATTAGGAATATAACCTGGAAATTACTTTTTGGAATAAATCTTTTACCTTTTTTTTTACTTTTTTTCCCCACTGTGATTGGACTCATTCCCCTACGAGAAGAGGAGAAATCCAATCATCTGAGTGTTAGGAGAATGAAATATTGTCTAATGTCTATTTTATGAATAAAATACTTCATAAATGTGAAATAATAGAGATATCTTACAAATATTTCATAGCCATTCCATGAAATATCAAATCATCCACACATATCAGTCAATGCAAATAAAAATCAGATGTTTAATAGAAAAATTGCTTTTAATTTTTTTCTGTCACATTACTTAGGCCTGCCAACCTAGTGATGGACTGAATTTGCCATAGTAGAATGTTCCATAGACTCAACCCTATGCCATAATCACAGCAAAACAAAGACAACTTAGCATAATCAAGTGAAGCAGGGTAGGCTGCTAATGAAAGTGTTGCTCAAAAAAAAATTATTTAAGCAATGAGAATTTTGGATAGATAAGATTTTTCTTTTATTTTCTTAAGAAACACTCCAAGTCTTATCCTGGTCCCTACATTTGACAATAAAAGTTGATTGGCACATAGGGCATTGAGCCTTTTCTTAGACATAGTCCACAAACCTATCAATTGTCTTAACTTTACCTTGTTACTTCTGGTATTCCATTGCCATATAAAGCAAAATTTCACCCACAACTAACTATCTCTACTCAAGGGAATTCTGAACCAAAGAGGACTGTCAAAAGTCAATATACTAGAGCTCTATATAGTCCTTAGCAAATAACCAGCTTAAACCACGTTTTTATTAGGTCTCTATGATACACTGACAATAAGTTTAGGTGTAGTAATAGCACGACTAAAACTAAATGTATGCATGTGTTCTAACTGGCTGATCATACAAATAATTATTAAATATAAACACATATGCTTTTGTAGATTTGTTGGAGAGATTCGTTAATTGCTTAATGAAAGATGTCTTTCAAATACTAATTCCTTCATTTAGCTCAACAGATTACATTTTATATGAGGAGATATTAGCATGCATGCAATGAAGTGACAAGGACAACCAAAAAGCTTAAATGTTAATGGATAAAATATAGCATTCAGGTTATTTAAAAAATGAAACAGTATAATTTTCTTTTTGTGTGCTTCCACTTGCTCTCTGCATGGACAAAAATGTCCTTGTTAATATTCATGCAAATATTACAATATCAAGATTGTTTCTAAATTTTTCTGCGTTGTAAATATAAAACTTTAAACAGTGTATGAATAATTTGAGATAAGCTAAGATTGTACATTTTCTAATTTGCAGAACTAGTCAGGACCTGACATTTGAAACCAAAGCAAATCACTTTTTGTGCTGCAGTTTTAAGTCATTATCTAATTTTTTGGAGATTCTGCATTTATAGTTTGCAGAAACCTTTAATATAAAATAGTTTTGCCACCATAGAGTTAATTTAAACATTTTTTTTTTTTGGTGAAAGAAAATTGCCACTAATACCAACAGACCTGTGTCTTCATTCCCTCCAGTCCCCTTAAACTGCAGTTCAATCTGGTATAATCTTTTTTCCTCCCCCAGTAGGGTGCAGAGAGCCCTCTAGCTTCCAAGTCTGTTTCCTACTGAGGTACATATTGGCCAGCATACAGCTGCTCTGAACAACTATTTGCATCTACAATGGGGTCATCCCACCACGATCTTTTCAGATCAATATGATTGGTACAAACAATAGTTTGATTTTGATTGCTCTATAGTACGCTTGGGTAGAGCCTCTGAATGCAAGTGAATTGCTTAGAAACAATGGGCTGGTTCATCATCTAAAGCGTCCCTTTGCAAACAGCTGCCTCTGCCACACTCACCCTGACAACGTCCAGAAAAACAGATGGTTTCAGCATTCATGGCCAGTTTAGTGAAAGCCCCTGAGTCAACCATTCAACGCATGTTTTTTAATCTATTTGATATTAAGGGATATTTTTCTCCACTAAAAATTTCAAATATATGTAAATTCTCTTCCTGGATCTAAGTTGAATTAAAAAGAAAGAAGTAGGCATTTTGGAGGTGGGAATAAAATCCCTTTCTTAAGTCAGGATGGCCAGGTCTTTTGTTAAATCTGTAGTATATACCCTCATGTATGATATGTATAGTAATTCAGCAACACAAAAAGGTAAATAATAATGCTGTTTAGATCTCCAAGCATTGATCCCTGAGCTTTTGTTGTCTATTTAAAGGCAGGCTTTTAGGGTTACTTTAAAAGAAAAGCATATTTCCCCTGGCTTTGTTTTACTACAAGAAAAATTAGTCCAGGGAATTGCATGGGGAATCATGCAAGAGGCACTGTCATTCCTGTGTGTTATCATCACTCATTTATAAAATATATTAAAATATATTTTGCATTCAGATGGTTGCAATGGCTCTGAAGACTCAAGTATTCATCCTGAATGCATTTGTATTTTGGTGATTTAATAATAGAAACAATAACTCTTACATATGGGCTATGTTCCTAATCTATTTTACTTCTGCATTTTTACAGTAAGCATTAAGAGCAAGAAAAATTTTATCTGTTAGCAAGGAGAAATATTTTAATTTCAAAAATAAATTATTAGGAAAATAAGTAAATTATAATTGTTATAAATTATTTTTTCCATTTCTATTACTTAAGGTATAAAATTTCAGAAAAGGACCCGGCCCAATGTTATGTATTTTTCTAAATACTTCTTGCTTATATCATTAATCTGTAAGAACACAAAAGAGATCAAAAAGATATTTTGACATACTCTTATTAGCAACTACTTTCTGTGGAATGTATTTAACACATATATGTTTATATATAATTTATGTATACATAATAAATATTTTATATATTACAAATATTATAGTTATATTATGTTAATATATTATATTGATAATATGCATTATAAATGTATATGAATATTAATATATTATATTTATAATGCATATTATAAATATAACATTTTAACATAATATACTATATTATAATATAGTATAATATATTATATATTATATAATATTTTATAGTATAATATGCATTATAATACAATATATTATATTTGATCTTTGAAAAAGGCAGACATTGGGGTGCCAAAAATTCACCCCATCCCCAAAATTCACATGTAACTTTTGATTCCTCAAAAACTAAACTACTAAAAGCCTACTGTTGACTGGAAACTTTGCCAATAACATAGAGTTGATTAACACATATTTTGTATGTTATATATATATGATATACTATATTCTTATAATAAAGTAACCTGGAGAAAATAAAATGTTAAGAGGAGGAGGAAGAGGAGGGGTTGGTCTTGCTGGCTCAGGGTGGCAGAGGCAGAAGAAAATGTGCACGGAAGTGGATTCACACAGTTTAAATTCATGTTGTTCAAGGGTCAATTATATATATAGTATTTATATATAAATATATTTATTCAACTAACTTCACTAATCTACAAAATGGGAATAATAATTTCATCTATTTCATTGTGTTATTAGCTGGAATAAATTAGACAATGCTTATAAAAGCACTTAACAGAGCAGCTAGCTAATCATTATTATTATTAACACCCTTGTTGGCCAGGCATGGTGACTCACTCCTGTCATCCTAGCACTCTGGGAGGCCAAGGAGTGCAGATTGTTCAAGATCAGGAGTTTGAGACCAGCCTAAGCAAGAGCAAGACCCCATCTCTACTAAAATAATAGAAATAAATTAGCTGGACGACTAAAAATATATATATGAAAAATTAGCTGGGCATGATGGCACATGCCTGTAGTCCCAGCTACGCTAGAGGCTGAGGCAAGGAGGATTGCTTGAGCCCAGGAGTTTGAGGTTGCTGTGAGTTAGGCTGACACCACAGTACCCTAGGCTAGCAACAGAGTGAGACTCTTGTCTCAAAAAAACAAAACAAACAAAAAACATAAAAAAATAAAATAAAATTAACACCATTGTCATCATTATTATTACTAAAGAAATATAAACGACAAATAGGGCAGAAGAAAATTAAGAAGTCACCCAACAGGTGAAGCTGAAAACTTGCCAGGGAAGAACTAAGGTCACAGCCTGGGTCTGTGACCTTAGCAGCACTTGGAAGCAGCACTTCAGACCTTCAGGATCTGTGTTTCCCCTTCCCACCCAAACTCTTCTTCTGGGGATCTCGAGAAGATTCTTGGGACTCCCAAGCCTGGCCAGTGTTGAGGCAGTTCTCACCTCCTCCTCCTTAACTCCTGGATGGTGCCCGGTAACTCCTGAGCTTCTTGATCTCACAGTTCATCCACCGGCTCTGTCACCTTTGCCTGGGACCAAAGTACCTGCTGGGTGAGCAGTGAGGCAGGAGGTAGAGTTTTTCACTCTTGGTGTGTCTCCCACATTTAAATGCAGACAGACAAAAACTCCCAATTCTTCTAGATTCACACTTCCCTATTGCTCAGTGTTTCTCCTGCCTTTTCCTTCTAAGAGTGGTCTATCTTCGCCATCTCTCCTACCTCTCCTCCGGTCTCTCCCCAGACTTCTGTACCAATCACTTCACTAAAACTGATTCAAACCCAATGAACACTTCTCAGTCCCTTTGGTATTTGACTTTGCTGCAGAATTTTAGTCTGCTGACCATTATTCATTCCCCCACTCATTTATGTGCCTCTGTGCTGGGCCTTGGGGATCCAAAGAAGCATCCATTGAAAATCTCTGTTTCTTGTCAGGCCTCCCACACTCTCCCCTGGCTCTCCTCAGTCACTCTCACAGATGTACCTTCCTCTACCACACCACCCAGTGAAATGTTAGTGTTTTTCAGGGTTCTATTGGTTATGCCTGTTCTGAGTCTACAGACCCTCATTATCTATCCATTCATTCAACAAGACCCTTACTGAGCATCTCCTACATCCACATTTTTATATGTACCTGTGACTTCAACTAAATATGACCTCCAAACTGTCATCCTTCATGCATCCAACAAACACTGTTGAGCACTCATACTCTGTGCCAGGCATAGGGCTAGCCTCATTCATTTACTAAAGAATAAGCTACAGTCTCTATCTTCACAGATCATTCTGTAAAGTCTGGGAGAAAGATAACTATGCAGACAGCTACAATATCAAATGACACGCAGAGATGAATGCCCAGAGAAGGTTAACCCAACTTGCATAAAGCGTTTAGATTTGACTCCACATGTGTAAAAGCAGACGAGAGACATCATCAGATTTGTGGCTCAGAAAGTTCACTCTGGCTATAATGTAGAAAATGGATTTGAAGAGGGCAGGGAGAGGAGGTGCTACAGTGATCCAGGTAAATGATGATGCAAACCAGATTGAGGGACAAGCAGTGGCGACAGAAAAAAATAGATGGATTTTAGAACCATCTACCCAGTAGACGTGGGGAACTTATTAATTAAATTCTGCAGCTGGGTGTGTAAGAAACTCCTGGAAACAGGATAGGATACATGTGGTCAGGTATGTTCACGTGGCTGTGTTTCTATGTTCCAAACACCATCACCCTGTTATAGCTCTTTTGATGGCAATTACCTATGCCAGTGGTTTCCAGTATTTTTCTACCTCCATATCATTCATATATTTAATCAACTGCCATAAAAATATTTCCTGTTAGAAGCAAGGTGGGTGGAAGGGAGGAGAGGGTAATATACAGCTGGGGAACTGGAAATCCTCCATTACATAGAAAGTTTGATGGCAGTTGAGGCATCTTTTTAAATTTTGTTTTCCTGAAACCTAGCACAATGTCTGGCACAAAACCAGTGTTCAGTGTTTCTTGAATGAATAAGTAGATAAATAAACAAATCCTAAAATGCTCCTAGCTTTTTAGCTGTGTTATCTTAAGAATACTCCAGGAAAAGTGAAAAGATCCCCCTCTTCCCTCAAGTCTAACCTCCTGCGTTTGACTCTCCCCTACAAGCCTGTTTGGTTTGAGAGCTGGTGCTGGGTAGATACGAGAGAAGATATGGGCATGAAAGTAAGAGTGAAGTTTCAAGTCCAGACAGTCATGAAGTTTCAAGGCTGAGAGGATACTCCGTCTTTCTTTCCTCATACAGAGAACAGAACTGAAACCCCAGTCAGGCATGGCAGTCAACAGGATCTAGATCTACTGATCCAATTCCAATAGTCTCTTTCTTTCCAAAACTTTAAAACCCAAACCTTTCACAGGCTTAAAACATGTAGATGTTGCAAATGATCTCAATTCATGGGCATGTTTGAAGGCAAAGGAATGAATTTAATCACCTTTCCTTCCTAGGAGAAAATTAAGTCAAAAAGAAGATACTGGTTCCATCTGTTAGTTTAGTTTTGTCTGTTTCCCAACTTGTTCAAGTACATCAATAGCCCAAAGCAATGTTTAGTACAGACATTGTGCTCCAACTATCTGTAGACAAATGATTCTCTAATTCATTAATGAGAGGGAATCCAGCTTGTCTGGAGCTTGTCAAGGGGAAACGTACAGAGTCCTGGGACCATCATTCAGCAACCTAGTACTGAGTTGGGCTTGCTTTTCCTTCTACCCTGGGTTTATACCCACCTCCCAGCACCACTCCTAATTCCTATGTTCTGCTCTCTTCCAAGTCCCCCAGTATCTCTAGAACGAATGTGATGTGTACCCTGGGGCCACTCTCCAGGCACTGTGGCTGGGTACCCTGCCATTCAGACACCAAGGATCTAACCTGTCTACGTGTGCTTCCTGACTTCCCTGTACAGCATGCCAGGATACCATCCCTATGCCAATGCTTGCATCTTCTTGCTGTTTAACACACCTTCCCATTAAATTCCTGCTGCAGGGACTCTTCCCTCCCCAGGCCCCAGGTCTGTTCCCACTAGATCTCTCTTCATTTTGCATCCCTGGCTGCTTCCTATGACCATATTCTTAAATCTTTTCTTAAAATATAAACTATTTTAAATTTTAAAAGTAATGTGTTTCATTGTAGGCAATTTATAAAATAGAGAAGAGGAAAAGAAAAAATAAATGTGATCTGTCATCTTATCTCTCAGAGATAACCACTGTTGGTATTTTGGTATATCTTTCTTATAAACCCACACAATTCACACATACATATATAGAGTTTTATTCAAAAAATGATATCATATAGAAATATAAAGATTTTTTAGCTTAATATTATGGCATAAATATTTGTTGTTCCATTAAATATTCCAATATGACATATTTTTAATGGATGAATATAATTCCATTTTAGGGATATACCATAATCTATGTGAACAACACTTTGTTACTGGTTGCTTTTTAGATTATTTTTCACTATTATAACAAGTGGCATAATATATAACATGCATTTATATAAATGCAATAACCATATATGTTAATAGTCTTCGAGCACCTCTATGATTATTTCCCAAGGATAAATTACTAGAATTGGAATTGCTTACTCAATTGGCATGCGTGCTTTTAAGGCTTTTGATGCATATGGGAAAACTGCATTTCAGAAAAACTGAAGCAATACACAATAGAACTGACAGTATATGAGAGTGCTCATGGCCATCCAAATCTTTGTCTGAATAGCCGTTTCTTTTCTGCCTCAAAAACTAGGACATCCTAACTACTGCAGGATCAGCTTTTGCTTTGAACCTTACATTCACCAGCCTGCGAACCTGAGCATGCTTCTCAACCTCTCTGATCTCTTAAGCTCTCTGACAGCATGTGAAAGAACATGGCACTACATAGCACCCAATAATTCATAATCAAAGTTCTCATTCTTCCTTCCTCATGTCACATACCAGCCAACATGTCAATTATCATTGCCACCCTGTTTTGTTATCTATCGTTTTATGTATATGTTCATTTTAAAAAGACAACACTGTGGATCTGCTTTTGAGGGACGCATTGTGATGACGAGCCAGTCTACCTATAGAATTAGAAAGCAATATCACTCATTGCCAGCAGATGCCACTACCTGATCCATGATGTATACCAGAAAAAAATCTTAAAGTTACTGGATGAGATTCCAGATCCTGTGAGCAAATCAGTGACATAGCTGGATCATGAGTGGGACTCACCTGAAATTATGTAAAAAATTATGTAGAGGATGGTTACTTACAAACAGGGCTACATACTTTGGAATGTATTTTCATAATTAAATGTCTTGTCCAACTTTCCATTAAAATAAATTGTGTGTGTGTGTGTGTGTATGTGTATGTATAAATCAAGTTAAACTCTAAAGTTCCCCCGAGAGGTTTATATTAATTATGAGCTGCTCTCCAATGTATCTTTGCCACCCATGGAGTTCTAATGACTTTAAAATATGCTAGTAATGAGGGAAGACATATGGGATATTATGTAGAGCTGAGGTAGGTGGTAAGAGATACAGAATGGGACTCAAGGAGGGAATTTTTTTTTTTAATGTTCTCTGTGTGAAATTATACACTATGGTATTTGAAGAGAAACTGCAAAACCTTGTCTTTTTCAACATATTTAAGTTTATCTATATGTCTGGAACTTTGACCCTACATACAAATATATGGTCAAATTTCATGTATATGCAATTTTTACTATAATTTATCTTGGAATTTATGAAGAAAGTACAATCTGAGAAACTCCTGCATTTTAATGGTAGCCATCAATGTCTTATGATTGAATACCCTGACTCAGGTTTTCTACTCAGGGACTATGAATGCTTTGATAATTCACTCTGCTTATACTACTTCTGCTACATGTTAAAAGAGATGAGAAGAAAATAGAGAGAATCTACAGACAGCACACACGTGCACACACACATACAATTAACAATCTGGAAAAGTTAAAAGAGTGTATAAAAAGAAAAGGTCAAATATAAATAACTAAGGTTTTTACATTGTTTGAAATGTTCTTCTCCACTAAATATTAAAGAAGAAGACGTTTATTCAGAATGTACCAGAATTCAATGATTCTCTCTAAACAGTTAACATCCTTTTAAAAATGAAAACAACATACTCAGATTTGGAATTGCTCATAAAAATATTAATAGTGATTTTTCAAAGACAAAAACCAATGCCATATACCTACTATCAAGGTTTGTTCTTGATTTCAAATTTACCAACAGCATCCAAAATATCTGTCTTCTTTGTGGCGGTCTGAGGCACTGTGCTAATACGTAGACTCACATCAGCTCCTGCTGCTTTGCAGACTAACATGGCCTCCTCTCTACATCACTCAAGTACATACAGACTTTCGTTGGAATCCAAGCTTGTAACCTGGTCACACCAAAGACTAATGTTCCTCACTAATGTGAGGAAAATCCACCTATTCCTGGCAGCGACTGAGTCAGACCATTCGGACTGATGTTTGCTCCCTCACTCAAAAGCAGTGAATGCCTGCCAGGACAACTTACAGGCCATGGCCATGGTGACAGAGACAAGACTCCCAGCCTCTGTCACTGCAAACAGACAAGAACCAGTACACAAATACCTCAGCCAGAAAGTTCCAGCCTGGGATAAGTCTATGAAGAAAGTGAAATGGATTCATTTCACAGAGTGACAAGACAGATTTAGAAAGGGTGGTAAGGGGAGGCCTCTCTGAGGAGAAGACCCTTGCCCCTCACTTTGGTGGATAAACCGGGGCCCATCGTGAGAATGTGGGGGCTGATCTCAGTCAGAAGAGGAGGGGTGCAGAGGGGAGCCAGCTCACATGGTCAAGGAACAAAGGGGCCAGTGTGACTGGTGCCCCATGCACAGAGGGGGCTACAGAGTGGGAGGAGGCTTCTTCGAGGGGCTGTGGCCCCAGCTAGGATGCCCATTCTCCCCCAAGGGGAGTGGGAAGCCAGCCAGGGACAGGCTGAAGCAAGGGAGTGGCACATGGGATCTGCTTGGATTACAAAAATCCTGTCCAGAGTGAGATGTGCACCATCTGGGGGATGGTCATGATGGAGACTCAGACTTTTGGGGGGAGGGGGGAAATGGGCATTTATTGAAACCTTAAAATCTGTACCCCCATAATATGCCAAAATAAAAAAAAAATTGTTTCTCAAAAAAAAAATAATCCTGTCCAAAAAGTTCAGTGTATCTTGAGCATGTTTTAAATCTTGGAGTATTTGTGCCAACTTGATGCATGACATTAAAAAACATAACTGTTAAGATCCACAGGAGGTCTCAGTGTTCAGGAATGTTTTATCATTGGAGTTGTGCTTGCCCTGACAGTAATTTGAAGTGTTCAAAAAGGTAGTCTATTAAATTTAAAACAATGTTTAAATAATTTGTTTAACAAGCAAGGTTCAAGTCAGATGAAGACCAGGGGGACTAGGGGACGCTGGGGCAGCAAAGGTGAGCAGAGAGACAGGCAGGCAGCAGGGAGCCTGGGCCCAGGGGACTCAAGCTGCTGAGCCAGGCTACAGCCTGGAAGGAAGGCGCCACCGGCTGTGTGCCATGCCGGGTGGGGTTGGTGGGGATGCAGGTGCAGATATAAAGGCCCTGCACGCCCTGACAGTCATCTGACGATTGTCGTGGTGATGAAAAGCCCCTGCAGAGTTTTAGGCAGAGGAGTGACATGTTCAGATTCAAGGAGGCATCAGATCTTTGAGGGAAAGTGTAAAAAAAGGAAAGCAGAGAGCTGAGGACTGAGCATATATTTCTGTAGGGAATTTCAGAACAAAAGAGGAGGCAGCCAAGAATCACGAAAGATTGTGAGAGCAGCATCGTGGAAACCAGAGATGACATTTCAAGGAGCCTGAGAAGTGGGAAAACCCATTGGTTCTGATGATTACATGTTCCACCTGCAACTTCAGGGAACAGAGAGTCATGAAGACCAATGGTGAAGCCAGAGGGAAAATAACTTGGCAAATCACATGGTAAATTCATGGCAAACCTGGGATTTTGGCTCAGGGTCACATTTCCCTTAGAGCAGGCCGACTGCTAGGTGTGTGTGTGTGTGTGTGTGTGTTCACATGTGCACACTCATGTGTGTGTCATGTGTGTGTTTAACATAGATGATAACTTTATGTTGGTGTAGGGGTAAGGCAGCCAGTCCTTAAAGGCTCTGTGTCAGTGCTTCATGATTAGTGAAACAACATTCTGCTTCTTCCATTTTATTCGTATCATCATTTCACTTTCCTCAATCTCTCCCATTGCCCTATTTGTTATTCTTCCTACTGGCTGGGTTCTTTTCCTCTTAACCAGGATCCAGCAACTTTTTTCTGCAAAAAGCTGAATAGTAAATATTTTAAATTTTGTAGGCCAAGAGGCAAAATCAATTATATTGTGTAAGTATGTATATGATAAGAGGGGAACAGAATTTCCATATAGCTCTCATCGACGGAATTTAAAATATAATAATAATGAGTGTATGTTTTTTTGTTTGTAATACAGGTCTACTAATAGAAAGAATAAAATTCTTTTTGCAGGGTTTACATTTCACTTAACTGGAGTCCAAAGTTAGTGTTCTCAATTGTCAAATCAGTAGCAAATATTTACCTGTCAAAATCATTCCTAGCTTGGACATCAAACAAAAAGAGGCACAGATGTGGGGCTGGATTTGACCTGCAGGCTATAGTCTGCTGCCCCTGTGCTAAGCAGCTACATTGTTTGCTCACCCTCTGTGCTTTGTACCTGGTGGTACTGCAGCAGGCAACCAGGGAAAGGAGTGTCCAGCTTCTCTGGCAGTGGTCATGGCCTGTATTTCCACTTCATGTCCAAATTTTCATTCTTTTTCTTCATTTTTCCCCTCTTATCCCTAATGGAAGCACTCTTTCTTGGTCTACAAAGTGTAGGCAATTTGGGTTTAATGTCTAATGGGATGATTTTGGACTTTAAAAAGAAAAGAGCCCTGTTTTTCAAAAATGAAGGTGATTGACCGATGAAACGTCTTTAATGGGGCACATCTTTTCATTTCACAATTAGATATAAATCTCAAAATGCAAATACACCCAAGGAAGAGAATACACTGACTCGAGGTCCTTCACACTAAAACAGAAATAAACATCCAAACATTTTTTAAGCTCAGGGTTTTGGAAGCAGAATTTATAGGTGCTGGGATCAGAAAAACTGTCAAGGAGCAGAGGAAAGGAATGCAGGATGGGGACCTACAGCTCTGCATCCCCTGTCATGTGGCAAACACAGATTCTGCTAAATACTGAGAAAATAGAAACGTTGAAACCAAGCCCCTGCCCTCTAGCGTCTCACAATCTGCTTCAGTGTAGCCTTTGCATCATAAAATCCAGCTTGGAAAGGACCCTAGAGATCATGAAATCCACATCTTTATTTCATAAACGAGAACACTGAGACTCAGAGCTAAGTTGACACTCATTTTCTTTGTAACTTTGGACATGCTGTTTAATCTTTATGTTTTTGACTATTAGAGAAGATGTGGCCTTCCAGCACTTACAGCAAAAAGAAAGCGTGGTTCTTAAGAACCTTTGACTTCAGTTTGTGCTTATCCAGACAGTTTAAAGAGTCACAGGCTCAGAAGCGCATCTCTGAGTCAGCTGTGCAGAGGGGATTTCCAGCACTACCATGGAGCCTGGCCAGGTCTCCAGTTGACTCACTTGGAGGATGATGACAATCCTCAGTCCCAAAAGTGAGTTCGTTTTATAAAGTCCCACCGTGAGAGCTCAAGATCTAGCTAAAGAAGAGCCAAGCCTTTCTGAGTTTCCCAAACAACCAGGAGAGTGAGAAGAATGTGGGCTTAGGAGCTAGCCGCAGGCATGGTTGCGTTTCAGCTCCACTGCTCTATAGGAGTGCCCCGTGCAATTCAGCTGGCCTCTCTAGACCCAGGTTCCTTTGTGCAAGGCAGGGGAATAATACCGACTTCACAACAGTGTGGCTAGGATTGAGTGAGATCATGGGCTTAGAGTCTAGCACAGAGGCTGGCTCATTACAGGTACTCAGTAAAATAGGATTATTAATTCCCAACATGCTTAGGCTCTTATAGATTGATTCTTTTTTTTTTTTTTATTTTGGCATATTATGGGGGTACAGATTTTAAGGTTTCAATAAATGCCCCTTCCCCCCCTCCCCCCACAAGTCTGAGTCTCCAGCATGACCATCCCCCAGATGGTGCACATCTCACTCATTATGTATGTATATACCCGCCCCCCTCCCCCCTGCCCAAGACCCTATTACTGCAGTACCTATGTGACCACTTAGGTGCTGTTCAGTTAATACCAATTTGCTGGTGAGTATATGTGGTGCTTGTTTTTCCATTCTTGGGAAACTTCACTTAATAGTATGGGTTCAAGCTTTAACAAGAAAAATATGAGATGTGCTATATCACCATTGTTTCTTAGAGCTGAATAGTACTCCATGGTATACATATACCACATTTTATTAATCCATTCTTGGATTGATGGGCACTTGGGCTGTTTCCACAGCCTTGCAATTATGAATTGTGCTGCTATAAACATTCGAGTGCAGGTGTCCTTTTTGTAGAGTGTCATTGGATCATTTGGGTAGATGCCCAGCAATGGGATTGCTGGATCAAATGGTAGATTCACTTGTATCGCTTTAAGGTATCTCCATATTGCTTTCCACAGAGGTTGAACTAATTTGAAGTCCCACCAGCAGTGTAGGAGTATAGAATTTTCTTATTTCCATCTTGATTTCTTCATTTATGAAGTAATCATTTAGTAGGAGGTTGTTTAATTTCCACGTTTTTGTGTAGAAATGTGAGTTTCTGTTAGGGTTGATTTCTACTTTTATTCCACTGAGATCTGAGAAGGTACATGGTATGATTTCTATTTTTTTAAATTTCTTGAGATTTACTTTGTGTAAATCTCTAGGATATGGTCAATCTTAGAGAATGTCCTGTGAGCTGATGAGAAGAACGTATATTCAGTGGATTTTGGGTAGAATGTCCTGTAGATGTCAGTCAGACCCAGTTGTTCCAGGGTTTTGTTTAAGTCCATTATTTCTTTATTAATTTTCTGTTTGGAGGATCTGTCTTGTGCCGTCAGCAGGGTGTTGAAATCTCCGGTGATTACGGAGTTGCTATTAATCCTTTTGCTTAGATCCAGTAAGGTTTGCTTTATGAAACTGGGTGCACCTAAGTTGGGTGCATATATATTTAAAATTGTTATCTCTTCTTGTTGAAGTGTGTCCTTCACCATTATATAATGACCCTCTTTGTCTTTCACTACTTTTGTTGGTTTAAAAACTAAATCGTCTGAAATAAGAACTGCCACACCAGCTTTCTTTTGGCCTCCACCTGCCTGGAATACTGATCTCCACCCTTTTACTTTTAGTCTATATGCATCCTTGCAGGTTAGATGTGTTTCCTGAAGACAGCATAGACTTGGCCTGTATTTTCTTATCCATTCAGCCAGCCTATGTCTCTTGAGTGGAGACTTTAAGCCATTCACATTTATTGAGAGAACTGATAGGTAAGGTAGATTACTGTTCATTCTGTTGGGTTGGATGTTGTTGCTTTGATTTCTCTCTTGAGCCATTGTATTATCTGGCCTTTAATCTTTGGGTTTTGGTTGTTTTTATATTCGTGAGTTTTTATTATGGTGTTCCGTGCGTAGCACTGTTTTGAGTACTTCTTGTAGGGCTGGTCTTGTCTTAGTGAATTCTCTGAGACTTTACTTGTCTGAGAATGTCTTTATTTCTCCTTCATATATGAAGCTTAGTTTTGCAGGGAAGAAGATTCTAGGCTGGGCATTGTTTTGTTTCAGAAGAGTGAGAATGGGGCCCCAGTCTCTCCTTGCTTGTAAAGTCTCATTAGAGAAGTCTGGTGTTATTCGAATTGGCTTTCCCTTGTATGTCACTTGCTTCTTTCGTCTTACAGCTCTTAGAAGGGCCTCTTTAGTTGATATTTTGGTCAGTCTGATGACTGCATGTTGTGACGTCTTCCTGTTTGCATTGAATCTCTCAGGGGTCCTCTGAGCTTCTTGGACTTGTATATCGAGATTTTGAGCAAGGCCTGGGAAATTTTCCTCTATTATATCTTCAAATAGCTTGTCTAACCCTGGGTGTTGTCCAATTCCCCTTCTGGTAACCTTATGACCCTCACATTAGGTTTCTTCACATAATCCCACATCTCTTGTAGGCTTTGCTCTTTTCTCTTGTTTCTCTGCTCTATCTCTGTGATGGTTTTATTTAGTTGGAGGGTGTTATCTTCAAGCTCTGAGATTCTTTCTTCTGTTTGATCTACCCTGTTCTTGAGACTTTCCACTGTATTTTGTAGCTCCCTGAATTGATTCTTCATTTCCAGGAGTTCGGTTAAACTTTTCTTCATTGTGTCCATTTCTTTTTCCAGATCCTGGAGGCATTTTGTGGTTTCTTTGTGTTGGTTATTGAGTTGTTGTTGCAGCTCGGTGAGTGTTCTTATGATCCACATACGGAATTCCTCTTCTGTCATTTTGGTTGCCTGATTTGGGTTGGTGTCTGTTTCTAGGGGGCTGGTGCTCCTCTTTGGGGGTGTGTTTTCCATTTGGTTCTTCATATTTCCTGAGTTCCTTCGCTGATTTCTTCCTATGTCGATCAGTTGTTGTTTCTTTCCTTTAGGTTTTTGTTTGGGTATTCACACACCATGTTTAGTTTCTGAGCTGTTAGGTGGTGCCTGTGGGTGAGATTCGACCACTCCCTGTATAATGAGTCAGTGGGTGCCGTGATAAGGCTGTGCAGGATGCCGTTCCTGTCAGTAGGTGGCGCTTGCTTGGAGGAACAGGCTATGCTGTTGTTTTTGTGTCCTGTTATCAGCTCTTGTTCTGGGCGGAGCTGGGTTGGGTAAGCCTGCCCTCAGGCACCACCAATGCAATTTGCAGGGGTCAAAGTTCTGTTCTCTGCTTCCAGGAAAAGCTGTCAGGGCAGGGCTGGAATGGTCCCGCTTAGCCAGAAAGTCTGCGTGTGGGGGTGGGGCTGTCTGAGACCTGCAGTCTGGAGCAGGCCTCGCTTCTTTCCACCCTCCCCAACTCCACAGGTACTCCTGGGCCTCTGCCAGCAGTCCAGACCACACGTCACCAGGCCTCCCTGGATTGTGATGCCTGCGGGGAGGTTCCCTGCACAGAAACGCTGCCTGGGCTGGGCGCACGGCCTCCCTTTGGTGGGAGGGTTGCCCTCTAGGACGCTGATCTGCTCCTGGAGGCACACACACCTCCGCAGGCTGTTCACAAATATCCCTTCTATGCCCCGGGCAATGCTAGACCTCGGTGCACGGGATCTGGTCTGCAGGTCTGTCCTCTGGGTCCCAGAGTTCAAACTGTATCCCCACCAGGGAGAGTAGTTCCGGTCCCAATTCACCCTCAGGGGGCCCAAGCTGTGTCTGTGTCTCTCAGCCTCTGAGTCGGCACCGTTCTCCTGGGAACACCATGCCAGCAGCACCTGGGAGGGCTGGTGGGTAGGGAGCTCACAGTCTGAGTTCCCCTTAGTCAGCTGTATGGTCCCAAAAGGGAAGGTCCCGTTCCCTGGAGGTGCCTCCGGCTGGTGGCTGTATTGTCTCTCTGGCCAGCCGCAGGTAGGGTCGGTGGAGGGGAGAGGGAGGCAATATGGCGCCTGCCGCGCGGCTCGGGTCTGTGCACACGGAGGTGCACAGGGATTTGGGAGTCTGGTGCTGTGTCCGCTACAGGCTCACCGCTAGCTGGCGGCGGCTGTCTCTGGGCTGGTGTCCGCAGGTCTCTCCACCCGCTGGGGAGCCCACCAGCAGTCCCAAATGCAGGGGAGGGGAAAGGTGATTTATCCACCTACCCTTCCCGCTGGTCTCCGGGCTGCTCCGGCGGTCTCAGCTTCCAGTTCTGCTCCGAAGCCTCCTCCTGTGGAGTCTCCTGGGGTCTCAGGTACCCCTCCTTCCGGCCCTCGTCTGCTGTATGCTCGCCTTCTTGCTTCTTTTTTCTAATTTCTGCTAGAATCTGTCTTTTCTGCAGAGACATTCTTTCTGGCGGTGTTTCTCATCCGCCATCTTGATCCCTTCCCTTATAGATTGATTCTTATGGCCCAACTTTCTCAAGGAAAAAAATAAGAGAGGGAAGTGCAAGAAGTAGTTGAGGTTGATGTCATTAGTATTTCCCTAGCATACATATAGCCTTTACAAGCTTCATGGAGTCCCCCCAGGCCCATGGGAATGACAGAGATCAGCAATAGTCTAGATCCTAGAGGGGACCACTCCAACATCCTCCCAGCCACCCCTGAGCTAACCAGCTTCACTCAGGTGCAACCCAGCAGTCCCTCACCTCTAATCTGCATTGCTGGTTCTTGCATGCTACCCCTGGGCTTCCTCCATGCTAGAACATAGGACACCCAAGTAAAGCCCTGAACACTCACACACATGCCACATTAAGCATGTGTCAGGGCCATCTGCACAACACACCCTTGTGTCAGCTTTCCCTCCTTCCCATCCCCTGCTCCTGCTCCCTGAGGCAGCATTCCCAATTAGACTCCCTATGCATACGCTTCTGTCTCAGGCTCTGTCTCAGAGGAATGAAAACCAAGTCACTACATATTCCTATGTTTACCTAGAGTAAGAGGCTTGTGGAGTTGAAAGGAATACTGCAGAGAGTCCGCTTCAAGGACAGAAATAAATGGCTGGAGAACTGCCTCCTCCTCTCACCCCTGGGACAAAGGTCGCTAGTTGAATGAGATGCTCTTTCCCAGTGAGCCCAGATGTAACCCTGGAATCTTTCTCTATGCTGCTGCAGACGACCACCATGGACTTATTAAAGCTAACGCTTGAGACAAAATTCATTTGCTCCCATAGGTCCAATAGACCAAGTACAAGTCTCAAATAGTTATTAGCTATATAGCCTCGAAACATCCTTCCTAGCTTTTCTAAACCTCAGTTTTCTCATCTATAAAACAACGATAATAATGTTTCCCACTGTTATCAAGAATGTTTCATATTCTTAAATTTTATTTATTTAATATTTAATAACATAATATACTAAAGCACCTAGCAAGACATTTGGCACATAGGAAACACGCAATAAACAATTCTGTTTTCCCTTTCTTTTCTTTTAAAATGCAAGAAGTAGGCAAAGAGCAGACACAGTCTGCTGTAAGTTTGGCAGGTTAGCCTCCATCTTCAGAGTCTGAATCTGTGGAAAGGACATAATAATTCATACCTCATTCCTCATTGTAGAGAGGATCAAATGGAATAATATATAAACCATAGTACCATTTTTAATAATAATATCAGAATTATTATTGTCCTAACGATTATCAGGATGATTAGCTTTCAAAATTCTAAGGCCTACTGAGGCTAAGAGATCAATGTCACTAAGCTGGAAAAAGGCGAAGTCCTCAGTCATCGCTTCTGCTAACAGACTGCTTCCCACCTGGGACACTGGACAATTCTGATCACTGTCTGCAGGATGCCAAGCCCAAGGCAGGTTGTACTGATGAACAAATGGCTGGCCCAGAAGTCCACCAAGCACCATGGGGTCCTGTTGCACTGTGGGAAGAGGAAGCAGGAAGAAGGTAAATAACCCTTAGGGCAGCCTTCTCTGCCTGGTCAGCTCTGAACTCGATGATGGAGGGAGAAACTGGCTATAGAAATCTGGATCTGCTGTAGCTCACTAGGATGAAAGATGCATTCTTAAATGTGGCAAACAAGTATTACATAAGAGGAGAAATATTGCAGCTGATGGCACAGCTACAAGGGGGCATGCATGATAAAATGCCAGAGGTCATCAATCTTCTAATTTTTGAGTTAATAAATCCTTCCTCTAAACCAAAATCTAGTCCCCGAACAATTCTGCCATCATTCTTCTCACTTTGAATGGATGGACTTGATGCTGTTTATGATTGCTTACATCTCTAAATATCCACACTTCTTACACTATCTTTCAAAAATAAATTTCAATGTGTTCCCCTCTATCAACTGCACAAGAAATGTACCAGAAATCAAAGGAATGGCCAGCAAGAAAGAACAGCAATATGTCAAATTATAAGAACTAGCAAACAAAGAAGATGACGGAAAAATCACTTTTAAGAAAAAATATAATAAGAGTATGGGATGTTAGATTTTAATGAAAATGGAAATTCAGGCCTGAATTGGATCTTAGAGCTCATGAAATACAACATTGTTAATTTTATGGACAAGGACACTATGGCTCAGAGTTGTTAAACCATTTGCATTAATATAAAGTAACTAATTATTGAGAAAGATACCACTGCTTGAAAGTCCAGAGATTGAACCCAGGTTTCCAAACTTTTTAAATGTCCTTTGCATGCTATCCCAGCTGCATATCATGGGTAACATCAGTCATTTTGGGGAAAAAAATAAAAATTGCAATAGGAGTTCACAAAGTTATTTTCAGTTTTTTAAGCCCAAGAGAGAACCAATATTTCAGAGAATATTTTATATGATAATTTTTAGAGCTTAAATGTGGAAAGAAGATTTCTGAAGTCATAATTCATAATAAAAAATCCTTACATAAAAATAGAATTATGGTCCAATGGAACAGAATAGAGAGCCCAGAAATAAACCCATGTATATAGCATATACGATCAACTCATCTCCAACAACTGTGCCAAGAATACACACGAGGAAAGGAGAGTCTTTCAATAAATGGTGTTGGTAAACCTGGATATCTACATGCAAAAGAATGAAATTAAATCCTCATCTTACACTATACACAAAAATCAACTTAAAATGGATTAAAGACTCAAACATAAGGCCTGAAAACTGTAAAACGCCAAGAAGAAAACATAGAGGAAAAACTCCTTGACATTGGTCTTGGCAATGATTTTTCGGATATGACACCAAAAGCACAAGCAACAAAAGCAAAAATAAACAAGTGAGACTACATCAAACCAAAAAGCTTCTGCACAACAAAAGGAAACAATCCACAAAATGAAAAGGCCTATGGAATGGGAGAAAATATTTGCAAAACATATATCTGATAAGGGCTTAATATCTAAAATATATAAGGAACTCATACAACTCAATAGCAAAATACAAATAACCCAACTAAAAAATGGGCAAAGGACTTTAATAGATATTTACATAAAAACATCAAATGGCCAACAAGCATATGAAAAGGTACTCAACCTCACTAATCAACTGGGAAATGCAAATGAAAACTACGGACACATCACCTCACACCTGTTAGGATAACTATTATCAAAAGATAAGAGATAACAAGTATGGATGAGGGTGTGGAGAAAAGGGAACTCTTGCACACTGCTGGTGGGAATATAAGTTGGTACAAACATTATGTAAAACATAATGGATGCTCCTCAAAAATTAAAAATAGAACTACCATATGATCCAGCAATCCTACCACTGGGTATATACTCAAAGGAAAGGTATATACTCAAAGGAAAGGTATATACTCAAATGAAATTAGTATCTTGAAAAAATATTTTTACTACAATGTCATTGTAACATTGTTAACAATAGACAAGATATGGAAACAACCTAAGTGTCCATCAGTGGATGAATGGATAAAGGCATTACAATAGCATATTATTCAGCCTTTAAAAAAAAAGGAAGGAAATATGGCCATTTGCAACAACATGAATGAACTTGGAGGACATTATGCTAAGTGAATTAAGCCAGATACAGAAAGACAAATATTGCACAGTTATCACTTATATGTGGAATCTAAAAAAGTTGAAGTTAAAGAAACAGAGAACAAAATGGTGGTTGTCAGGGGCTGGGGCTGGGAGAAATGGGGAGATTCAGTTAAAGGGTACAAACTTTCATTTATAAGAAGAATAAGTTCTAAAGATCACCTGTGCAGTTTGGTAGCTATAGTTAATAATAATGCATTGTGTACTTGAAATTTGCTAAGAGAGTAACTCCTAAATGTTCTCACTACAAAAAAAAAAAAATGTTAACTATGTGAGGTGATGTATATGTTAATATTTTTGGTTGTGGGAATTATTACACAAGGTGTACTTATATCAAAACAGCAAGCTGAACACCTTAAATACATAAAAATTTTTATTTGTCAATCTTACCTTGATAAAGCTGAGGGGCAGTTAATGCCTTAAAATGAACACTCGTTTTCTCAAAGGGATTGACAATATTAAAAAATATGTATGTATAAGTACATATTTGTCACTAGGGTAGAAAAAACTTGAAATTATCAAGCTAGAAAATAGTTTAATCACATCCCAGAAGGGCAGGCACAGTCTCTGGGCAGAAAATACGCCTGCTCTCCACTGACCATCTAAAGCCCTACTTAGTGACATGTGTTTTACACCAGAATGCACATAAACCAGAATATATTTAGGAGTTGGTCTATTTCTAGTCATACAAGTTTTGTTTCCTAAATAAGACTTCAGATTACCATTTGGGTTTGTTCCCCAAAATTTCAGCACTCCATATGGTTGAAGATGTAGTCCCATCTTCTTAACAAGACCTTGTGTGAACTGTGTACAGTACTCTCTTCAAACCGTTCACTCCTATGCATATTCCACGGTGGGCAGAAATGCAGTGTTTTTGAGAGAGGCAGGAAATGAGAAAGACAAGTGTGTTCCAAAGTTGAGATTCTGAACTGTCTTCCAAATTTTCAAATGTGAAAATTTCTTTAGTTTGCTAAAACTGTTATAAATGATAGCACATAGCATACACACTCAGCTTATGGAATGTCACATGGTATGGTAATTATCTTAATTAGAGTTCAAAACTTACTATAGTAGTTATTTTATTTTAGTGTACTAATAATAATATTATAGTTGCGATGTTATCTAAAATAATTATTTGTAAAGCTACATAGACTCTTTTAAGTCTAAAAGAGTCATTGGAGATGTATTAAAATTATTTTTGACATGATGTGAGAATAAACCTACCATTCATGAGTGATCATACGATTCTCTATTCTGTCTAGTTTCCAGTTATAGGTTTAATGGTCAAAATTATTTTACTTACATTAAACAAACAACTAGCCCCTCAAAATTCTATAATTTCTGTAATGCTGATAATTTACATGCAAGGAAATTAAGACAATAAATTAACAATACCTGGATGGAATTCGTTGGGAAAAATAAAATACAAATAGGTAAGAAAATAGGTTACTTCACTGTTTTCACAATGCATTTGCAGCCTTGGTTAAATGACCTGGGGCTACGAACATTTGATACAACACAAATCTACATAGTATTAAAGGCATATATGTTAATAGTTCATATCCTTCTTGAGAAGAAACAATTTTCATGGTCATTATTCACATAAAAGTTCAAATCTCTCCAATCAGCTTTTAGATAACTTTTATTCATTAATTTTATGAACAAAATTAACTAAAATATGCTACAGCATTTTTCCTTCCCAAATATCATCTCTACATATTTCATTATTCATTGTTATAACTATTGGTGAATAAAATGTGTTTTTCAGTTGTTTCTAATTAGTAGATGGAGATAGATTGATAGGCACACATAAACAATGCAAAAAAATCTAAAACAGATGAGGTGAATAAAGAGGTATTATTTATGTAATGAATGTAAGAATTATACAATTCTTTTGTACTTTGTGCTTTTGTTAATTTGCAATATTTAGTTTATTAAAAAATGATTTTTTTAACCTTGTAAGTAGTAATTTACCAGGAAAGGCTACTTTTACAGTCACATTTAACTTAATGACTGGTCTACAATCAACTAGAGTTATTCACATATAATGAGAGAGAGGGAGAGAAAGAGAGAGACCACGCACTGAGACCTTTCTGTGTACCTGAAAGTGTCCTATGCACTTCACGTGTACTATTTCCTTTACTTCTCACACCAAAACCATAAGGTAGTTCTTATTGCCTTCAATTTACTTATGAAAAAACTGAGGCCCAGACCAGTTAAGTAACTTATCTAAGACTACATGTTAGCAGGTGGCTAAGTTTGAATTCAAAAGTTTTTCTAATTTGAGGCATAATCAAATGTTTGACTTAACCAAAAAAGAACCAAACAAAACCACAGCAAACCAAAACAAACAAAGCAAAGCCCTCAATAAAAGAATCATCCACCTTTGAGTGGTTCTGATTTCTGGTGGATTTTCTAATATAAACTGCAAACTATATGAGATTAGTTGCAAAGGATTATTATCTACATACCAGTTTTTTATAGATCAGCCCATCATACTCTCTGCAACAAATACTATGAGTATTAAAATTTAATTTTTTTAATGCTTCTGACCATTGTACTATGCTAAAAATGTTCTTCTCAGCTAAATCATCATTAAATTATATAATTATTAGTTGTACACAATTGAGCAAAACAAAAAAATGCACTACTTATTTTGATATATTATTTTTAGACCTTAAAAGTAAAGTTTATTGGAATGCAATCCCTTAAAGAGATTTATGGGAGAGGATGGTGTTGTGCCTTGATTTAAAAAGTTGTGACAACCACAAATATTTGAATTTTCACTTTTTTCTCCCAGCCATGAGATTTTGACACCTTGAGACAATGATAAGAATCAGTGAGAGTCAGAAGATTTTGAAAGATGAGGTAGAAATGACTCTTGGCACCCAAGCATGTTCTTGGGCTACCAATGTTACAAAAAAAAAAAAAAAAAAAAAAGCTAATAAAGTTTGTAGGAGTTGAGAACCCAGAACCTGATTACCTCCACACTTTCTTCCATGTGAGGTCCCAGGGATGCACAAACCCCATTGTATATTCCATCTTTTTCTAAAGATTTGTAATCTATCCTAGGTCTCCATTCCCCATTAAATTTTAATTATTCAACATTTCATAAAAATAACATATTAACACTTAAAACGTACTCCATCTATTATACTTCACAGCAATGTCATCTGCTGCTACTTGGTTCAGCAACCATACTTTCTATATTCCCAGGCTTTTCTTCTGCTCCTCCAAGGCAAACTGACCTGCTTTCCCCTTCCCCAAATGTGACCTGCACATCCCCATCCCCGTGCCCTGGCCCATGCCTCTGCCTTCATGGCCCCAACCCAAGCTGAGCACTCATGGGAAAGCCCTATTCTCCCTGAAAAATCGAGATCCAGCTAGTCCTCCAAACACTGAGCGAAGTGCCACCACCTTCCCCAAGTCTTTCCAAAGCGCCGTGGACCAACACTACTTGCTCCTTCCTTTCTGAAGTCCAGCAAGTCCTAACGTTCTCACCATTCCTCTTTGCCTGTCTTTATGGTTCAGTACTCTCAGTTACATTAGTGTGTGACCGTGTGAATGAACGTCCTCCCTTTTCACGACAACACATCCCTGCAAGCCACATTGGGAAACAGACTGTCATCACACCCCTTCATATTTTCCACCTGGCTCCATGCAATACTCTGATACCACGCAGGGGTACACACATCAGAGATGAGACTAGCAGGGTACCATGAAACCAAAAAATATAACACCTCAATCTGAAAAATAATTTAGAAAAACAAGAAACTATTTTTTAAGTCATAGAGTTGTAGAGCTCAAACGGATCCTAGAGCTCCGGTACTAGCCCCTCGTCTTAGGGGCGAGCAAGGCACAGAGAGGATGAGGAACTTGCCTTGAATTTCAGAACTGAAGTATGCTGGGAAGAGAACTCGAGCACAGCTCTGCTGACAGGCAGACCAAAGCTCTTTCCACTGCTCTGCTATAAATTCCTATTAAAAGGGGCATACTTTACACACTGATTATTTAAGGACACTTAATTTGCAATAAAGTATTCATCTACCATAAAGAATAAAACTATTGAACCATAAATCTAAAACCAATATACTCACCATAATGAACATAAACAATAACACAAATACAAGCCCCACGGTGAGCTCCTTGAGAGTGGCAGCCACTGCTCGGGGACCGCATGGTGCCTGCACAACAGGGTCACGCACGCTGGGGATATGGACCCGCAGTCCCGCCAGCCTACTCAGGTTCTAAACATGGCTCATCTCTAGAGCTATAGAAGCTATCCAGGGGAAATTCTGACCTCTTTCATCTATATCACTATTTTCTTTCTCTAGGATCATTCCCATTGGCTTTCATATTGTCATCATATATATGTATGTACACATATATGCACACATACATACATATGCCTTGCCCTTGCTTACACATCTCTCCACCGGCTACTGCCCAATTTCTCTGTCCCCCTCTCCAACAAAACTTGAAAGACTTAAAACCTGAAAGTTATAATCTTTAATTTCAGTCCTCCCATTTTCTACTAAGCCTCCTCCACACAGGTTTATACCTCTACCTCTCCACTGAACTTCTCTTGTTCAGGTCACCAAGGATCTCCATCTTGCTAAACAGTTATTCTTGGCCCTCAGCTTACTTGACCTATCAGCAGCATTTGTCACAGTTCATCAGTCCCTCTTCCTTGATATGTTTTCTTCACTTGGATACCACACCCTGAAGGTTTTCCTCCTATATTCCTGGCTGTCCCTTTTCAGCCTCTTTTGTCTGACTTCTGAATGTGGGAATGCCCAAGGCTCGATCCTTGGTCCTCTGTACTTTCACATCTGTACTATCTGCCCCCCTTGGTCTCATCTACTGTCATTGCCCTAATTCTCTACACACATGCCACTGACCCACAAACTTACATCTCCAATTCAGACCTGGCACCTGAACTTGAGACCCAAATAGCTAACTGCCCTCATGACATTTCCATTTAGGAAATTGATAATTGACATTATCAATTATCTAATTGATAACTGACATTATCAATTAGAAATGTCAAATTCTATATGACCAAAATTGAGTCATTGATCTGATCTTCCCTCCCAGACATACCTAACCACAGTCCTCAGTGCTAGTTCATAGCAGCCTCATCCTCCAGGCACTCAGGCCACAGACCTTGGTCTTATTTAACTTCTCTCTTTCAGGAAATCCTGTTGGTTCTGCCTGAGAGGAAAATGGAGGTTCCCTACCACATAACAGAAACATTGTGTTCTAGCCTGGAGCCTTCAGCAAAATGGTTACAAAGTAGACTAGGCAGGCATCAAGATAACTACTAGGTGTGGGGGATGAGAGAGGGAGGGAGGAAGTGCCCCAGCACTTTCTTGCCCTGAAACCACTGGCTCAAACCAACTCTGACTGCTTTAGAGGTGTTTGGGCTATCCTATGTTGTCGCTTAGCAAATGTAATACTAAAATCCCTGCCTAAAGAGAATTGTAACATCATTAACATGACATGGGTTGCATGACAGCCTGTGATGATGATACTGCACCTGCATGATTTGTTTCACTGTGAACAAGCAAAGATACAATGCAAAAATTCTGTGTTACTCATTGGGAACAGATTTGAGGCAACACTACAGAGTGGGCAGATAGGAATTTTGCATGCAAGAAAGCTCCTATGGAAGAAAATCCTATGCCGCCCAAAGGCAAGCACCCTTGCAAGTAACCTCTAATAAACTCATCTAATTCGCCAAGCCAGACTTGTCTCAGTCATTCTTTGGTTCTTGGCTCCTTCTTGGTTTGGGTGGGGAGGGACGTGGTTTGTCTATTCTGTCCCAAGATACTCCCGAAACATTACCTTCAAAATATATCCATGTTCTGACTGCTTCTCACCACTTCCGCTGCTCACAGCACATCTACCCTAAGTCATTATTACTTCTTAACCTTCTTACTGGTGTCTGGTTTCCACCCAACCTACTATACAGCAGACACAGTGATACTTTCAGAACAAAAATCAGGTTACCTCACTGCTCTATTTCTGCTCCTCTAATGGTTCCCCATTTCACTAGAAATAAAGGCCAAAGCCTCACAATGGTCTACAGGGCCCTTCAGGGAACACATCTCAAAATTACAAAAGCCATATATGGCAAACCCACAGCCTACATCATACTGAATGGGAAAAGTTGAAGGCAGTCCCACTCAGAGCTATAATAATGCCCACTATCACCATGTCTATTCAACATAGCATTGGAAGTCCTAGCCAGAGCAATCAGGCAAGAAAAGGAAATTATGGGTATCCAAATGGGGAAAGGAGAGGTCAAATTATCACTCTTTTCTGAAGATATGATCTCGTATCTAGAAAACCCCAAACATGCCACCAAGAGACTCCTGGAATTGATAAATAAATTCAGCAAAGTCTCAGGCTACAAAATCAATGTATACAAATCAGTGGCATTCCTATACACCAACAACAGTCAATCTGAGAATCAAATCAAAGACTCAATATATTTCATAATAACTACAAAGAAAATAAAATACCAAGGAATATATTTAACCAAGGAGGTGAGAATCTCTACAAAGAGAACTATGAATCACTGAGGGAAGAAATTACAGATGATGTAAATAAATGGGAAAACATATCATGCTTACGGATCAGCAAGATCAATGCTGTTAAAATGTCCATACTACCCAAAGTGATTTCAATGCAATTCCTCTCAAAAGACCAATGCCATTTTTCAGTGATTTAGAAAAAATCTATGCTTTGTTTGGAACCAGAGAAGACCCCAAGTAGCCAAAGCAACCTTCAGCAAAAGGAATGAATCTGGAGACATAACATTACCAGACTTTAACCTATACCACAGTAACCAAAACAGCAAGTACTGGCATAAAAACAGAGACATAGACCAATGGAAGGGAACAGAGAACCCAGATATAAAACCATGCATATATTGCCATCTGATCTTTGACAAAGTGCACAACAATACACATTGGGGAAAAGAATCCCTATTTAATAAATGATTCTGGGAAAACTGGATAGCCACAGGTAGAAGACTGAAACAGGATCCATATCTCTCACCACTTATAAGAATTCATTCAAGATGGATAATAGACTTAAATCTAAGACATGAAACTAAGAATTCTAGAAGAAAATGTTGGAAAAATTCTTCTAGATATCAGCTTAGGCAAAGAATTTACATAGGAGACCCCAATGGCAATCACAACAACAACAAAAATAAATAAGTGGGACTTGATTAAAAATCTTCTGCACAGCTGAGGAAACAATCAACACAGCAAACAGACAACATACGAATGAGAGAAAATATTTGCAAGCTATACATCCAATAAAGGGCCAATAACTAGGATCTATAAAGAACTGAAGCAAATCAGCAAGAAAAAATAAAAAAAAAAAACTCAATTAAAAAGTAGGCAAAAGATATGAACAGAAGCTTTTCAAAAGAGGATAGACTAATGGCCAATAAACATATGCAAAAATGCTCAACATCACTAATCATTAGAGAAATACAAATCAAAACCACAATGAGGTATCATTTAACTCAAGTGAGAATGGCTTTTATAAAAAAGTCCCCAAACAATTGATACTGGCATGGATGCAGAGAGAAAGGAACAATTATACACTGTTGGTGGGACTTCAAACTAGTGTAACCTCTATAAGAAATAGTACAGAGAGTCTTCTAAAAGCTAAAAGTAGACTTACCATTTGATCTAGCAATCCCACTACTGGGTATTTACCCAAAGAAAAAAGAAGTCATTTTATCAAAAAGACACTTGCACTAGAATGTTTATTGCAGCACAATTCACAATTGCAAAGAAGTGGAATCAATCCAAGTGTCCAGCAATTCATAAGTGGATTACTAAAATGTAGTATATGTATACCACGGAGTACTACTCAGCCATAAAAAAATGAATTAATATCTTTTGCAACAATCTGAATGGAACTAAAGACCATTCTCTTAAGTGAAGTATTGCAAGAATGGAAAAACAAACACCACATGTACTCACTATTAAATTGGAACTAACTGATCAGCACTCATGTGCACAGATGGAAGTAAAACTCAATGGAAACCATGCAGGTGGGAGAGAGAATAAGAAGATGAGTGAAATCATACCTAATGGGTACAATGTACACTCTCTGGGTGATGGACACACTTAGACTTAAACAGTACAAAAGCAATCCACGTAACCGAAACATTTATACCCCTTAATATTCTGAAATAATAAAAAAAAGAACACAGGTAGACACAGTAATATGATATCCATACAAGTCCACAGAGAAACTCAAGGTTTTTTAGCAAATTGATGAAGCATCCTTAATTTATGCTTCTAGCAAAATAATTGTCTGCATATGCATTGCTTATAGAATGTATACTTAAACTTATATATACTTACATATAGTTAAGTTTATACTTATATATAAGAACTTATAAGTTTATACTTATAAACTTATATATACTTAAATAAAAATATTAAAAATCATCAAAAACATGAAATCCATAAATGAAGTAGTTTGGGGGGGAGGGGTTTGGTTTATTTAATTCTCTGGTATTTTCCAGGCATCTAAAACAATGCCTGATATATATTTGACACTCAATAAATATTTATTGAATGAATAAGAATGATCTTCAGCTATCCTCTCTGGTGTTTGTTTGTTTTTTAATGATTATCAGCTTTAATTTCTCCTAATACAGACTTTCTTCTCTCAAGGTGAGGCAAATGGCTGCTTGCCATTTCCAGGCTCACATCTTTATAACTTCCAAACCTTAGACAAGCAGGATCTTCCTTATTAATTGCAGTTTGGAAAAATCCAAAGTAAAAGACTCTTAAGTCACATGCTCACCCTTCAGCCTTCTATTGTCTGTGTATACAATTGCCAAAGATAATATTACAACAGGGTATTTCATAGACACTGCACATTCAAAATGTTCAACAAAGTAAGCTCATCCTCTTAGCCCCAAACCTAATCTTCCTAAGCAGTGTCTACTTTGTTGAATGACCCAGTGTCTTAGTCAGTTCTCTGTTGTGTAAAAGAATACCACAGACTGGATAGTTTATGAAGAAAAGAAGTTTATTAAGCTCACAGTTCTGGAGACTGGCAAGTCCAAGAGCATGGCACCAAGATCTTGTGATAACTTCTTGCTGTGTCATAACATAGAGAGGGCATCACAGGACAAGAGGGAAAGAACAAGAGAGCCAGAGAGAGCTCACTTTAATAACACAGTCACTCCTGTGATAGTGGCATTAGTCCATTCATCAGGCCAGAGCACCTAATTAATCCATTAATCCATTCATGAGAGCAGGGCCAACATTAATCCATTCACAATGACAGAAGAATTAAGTTTCCAACACACGAGCTTCCAAAGAACACACCCAAACCATAAAACCTAGTCACATTCACTCAGACCAGAAGCCTAATTCCTTCTTACATCTTCCCCCTCTCCTTCCCTCCTCCCACATCCAGTCCAATACCACATTTAGTAATTCCTACTCCTAAAAGTTTCTCCAATCTAGACCCACTATCAACAATTGTTTTTCTGTGGCTTATCTCTATGCTGATTACCTAGCACACTGTGTGATGGAATTGATGGATTATTTATATATCTCTACAGATTTTGGGTTCCTTGAGAACAGAAACTGACTTTCATTTCTGTGTAACCAAGAGCTAACATAACATTCATACAACAGGTAGCCAATAAATATTTGTTGACTTGAACTGAAAGGAATACACATAAGTGAAGGCTAATGGATTTGAGAGATGGAAATTAGTGTGGAATAGTCCCTTTCTTTTGCTTTGGCAATTACTGGAAAAGTCATGTTGATAGTATCAGTTGACACCAGTAGCCTCCACTCTCCCTCCAGTGTAAGTCACAACCTTACAGGCTCATGTGAAAGAAAATAACATGTGAAACCTTACAGGCTCATGTGAAAACACTGACAAATGTAGGTATTAAGCAATCTTGAATTAATAGAGCATGGAAGTGTGAACACTGGAAGACTGGGACCTATTTATACATGTCTTCCTAACTCAGCTATAACCTTGTTAGTGGCAGAAATTGGAACTTATTCCACTTTCTACTTGCCTCAGGGTTTTCCATATTGTAAGAGTTCAATAAGTCTTTACTGAATAGTGCATATCTGTTTTCCTTCAAGGATCTGGGCAATGAAACCTTGTCAAAATCATCCATCTGCCTCCAAACTTTCTTCTGTCCTCAGAGGTAAAATAACTTCCGGATGTCTTACCTCAAATAAGTAGGAGAACTAGTAGTCAAACCCCTCCTTCTCTCTCTGATTCTGAAGCCCTTGCTCTTCTTAATCACTCTGCCATACTCCAAACAAGTGTAAATATGGATGGTCAAATCCCTCACCTTCTCTGTTTTCTTTTTGTAAGAAGAGTTTAATCCAATTTGTTTTTATAAGTGGCCTTCTTGTCTCTGAATTGACTTCCTGTCCCATCTTAGTTTTTATCTCTGATTTAGAGTTCCAAATATCCTTAGCCACTCCCATCAATAAAACAAAAACATCGTGTAGTTCTTGGAATCAAGATTATTCTTGGTCTTCAGAAATGAGATGTTTCTCATGGCCCTGAACTCACTCTGGGATTCAGGGTCTTGTGATCCTGGTATTTTAGGTTCTAAAACTGCTCTTGTTACTTAACAAGTGGCCTAAGAGGAAGTTCCAACAACCAGCTCAGCTCTGACTTGTGCAGCCATGAGTCATATTCCTTATAGTGAGCTGTAGGTGAGGTTTCTCAGCATTTTGTAAACCAATAACAAGGAAAATTGTCCACAGGCTTTGCTTTCCATCTAATGATGATCACTGGTTCTATTTAAGGATAGTACTTTTCTTCATTATTGATGTATTACTTGTTGAGGACCTACAATGTGCTAGACATCTTTCTAGGTGCTAAACACACTGAGATGAATAAAAAGCAGACCCTGATTCTTATACAAGCTGCTGATACACTGGCTGGGAGTGAAGGCACGATATATACTGACTGATAATTATACTATATTGTGATGTGAATTCTGAGGTACTAGGGGAAGAAACAGTCAACTTCTCTTGGGAGAAAGCTAGGAAAATTCCAAAGAGGATGGAGCATTTATTCTGGGTCTGAAAGGGCAGAAAGATTGGTATTGCAATGGGGTTAGAAAAAGGCACAGTGTGTTTGAGGACAGGCCCATCCCATATAGCTGAAACATAACGGGGTTGAGGGAGTCAATCTGAGAATGGTAATGACCTTGTAGAATCCTATCATTCCAAAGTGATTATCTAGTCCAAATTTCCTCATTTACAGATGAGAAAATTGAGGCTCAGAGAAAGTTGGTGGCAAATGTTATACCATTTCCTGTGCTGTGATAAATCCATTATTGCTTAGTTCATAAGCAATATCATGGTCCTGGTTTTTCTCTTTCAATATGGAGAAGTATTCTTAGCTGTTTTCTTGACCTGGCTGAAACTAGAACATTCCAATGAAGGTTTGGAAACAGCAGTTGGAAAAGGAAATCACTTACCATCGCGGATTCTTCTTTATTTGATCTTACCAATGCTTCGAGACCCTGCAAAAAAGTATGCTGTGGACATAGCCAAAATGTTAGTTCTTTTCTAAAGTGATCCCGTGATAGAAACAGTACCTCTGCACGTTTCTTGGTTTTCCTTTTACTGATAATTATCTGTTCTAAGGAGGGAGGGGAATTTGCAAATAAACCTAAGCATATCCTAAATTCAGTCACAAAACTTTGCTTGAAGTTGTTGATAAGGAACAACAAATTTTTTTAGGATTAAATAATCTAGCATTATTATAAATTTGTTATACAGGTCATGAGATGTCCTACAGATCTGATCACCATCCTAAAATACTTATAAGCCCTCTCACCCTATCATATAAATGTAGAGCTTAAAACTCTTCAATCATGTGTTCCTTTTTATAAGAAAACAATAAACATAAAATGAGGAGAGGCATTAATATGATGTACTATAGCCAGAGTTAGGGTTCAGGACATGCAACCCCAAAGTATGGTACCTTGGCATTTGAGAAAACAGCAGAAACAGGAAGGTCTCTGTCACCTTCCCCTGACACCTTCTCCCCTGAGAAGATCTTAAGACCTAGCTGGCCTTCTTCTAAAGTTAGTCATAAGACTTTCATTCCTGAGGAACCCTCCCTATATGCAGAGCAAAGGACATCCTTATCCTCAAAGACACAGAGATGGGAAGAAGAACCTGAGTGGGACTTGCTAAATGCCCCCCAGTTTGTCACCATTAGATTATGCCCCTTGGTTCAATAATACATCTGCACAAATGTCCACTCTTCATCACACTTACTATAAAAATATATAGAATTTCTTGTTCCTTTGGGTCTTCATTCTGAAGGTTCCTATGTCACATAAACTTATACTAAACACATATGTATGCTTCTCCATTGTTAATTTATCTTCTGTTATTGGGGTCTCATCCATGAAATTAGCGATAAGTGGGGTAAGAAATATTTTCTATTATAGATCTACCCTATAAAAACGAAGCCTAGGTAGGGTCATGCAATTAAAAAAAAAAAAAAGACAATTATGAGCAGTGACTAAATACAAAAAAGGATGAATAATCACAATTAGTGAAGACGTGAAAAGTAAGATATAATGTGGGCTCTATTCACAGAGCTGCTGTCCAGAAATTTCACAGCAGCATCACTTACTCTATTTTACATGATAGTTTATCCCTCTAGTAAAAAAAATATACTCAATCCTTAGCTAGGAAATTAACTACTTAACTTCCCCACCCCACCCCCATTTTTGTTTAATTAAGTAGTTGAAAACAATACTCAATGTGGCACAAAGAAACACAAGTCTACTTGAGACCTAAAATAAATAAAATCTGAGCAGTACAATCAGGCATGTCATGTTCCACTTGCAGACCCTTTATTATTAATACTTATTGATGAGTAAGAAACAGCCTGTATCACATTGTTATTACAACTTTATTGCACAGCCCCTAAGAATATTGTGGAATCTGATCTTCTATAGCTCTTTTTATTGGTTAAAATTCCCCACCCATGGGGTAAGTTAGAAAAGCTGTGTGGTGGCCGTGTTACCTATGACCCAAGACTCCATTCCCCTTCAGCAGGTTTCATCTCCAAGGTCCCTTCTTTTGAAAACTTACAGAGCCAAACTGTACGGTAACTCTAGAGATTAAAATAAGAGGGGCAAGTTCCATAAATAGATATGGAGAATTTCAATATAGAAAGAAAACACTGTTTTGAATAAATTTCTATAGAAAAATAAAATTTTCAAAGACTTTATTTTTGGATTCTTTCTCTTAAAAAGGAAGAGTCATTTTAACTTTAAAATATGTCCTCTTTTTAAAATTGTGGATATTATGCCATGCACTATTGCCTGCAAATACATCAGTATCGCAAATGCTTCGGTCAAAAGTCTTTACCCTTCTTCAGTTAACTGGTGATTTCATATGTTCTAGAAATATTTTTATCTTTTGGCATGATGCTACACACCATATGGTACAACACACTGAGAAGCAAAAAGGGTAGAACTAGTTTAAAATATATACACATGTATATTTATACATATGTGTGTACATATGTATATGTATATATACATACACATACACATACATGCACATACACTGCATGTATAGTGAAAGAAGTTGCATGTATGACTGCAGAGAAACATAAAAACAAAGTTACACATTCTGTATACAGTGCCGAGATTCTCTGCCCATGTGAAAAAGGTCATTCAAAATCCAAAGCAAGATTAAAAGTTCACTCTAGACCTGAAAGCATTCAAGAGATATATATATCAGGAACCACCATGCTTTGCTACATCAAGTAATATTTGAACTGTCTGTAACACTTGCTCATTCAATATTTAATGCTGCTTTGCTAAGTGCAATTGTAACCGCAGTGGTGACACATGCAACAGATTACATAATCCATTTAGGAACAATTGTTAAGATGAGAAACATATTAAACTGTCTTTAATTAATTCCCAGAGAGTGAAAGCATCTTTCTCCTTTGATTCCAGGTTCCTTTGACATGTTTATTTTGAAACGAGCTTCTAAAAACAGCGATCTTGAATCAAGTTTTACAAGTTTTTAGAAAGATTAAGGTGTGACTCCCAACCTGGCCACTACCCTTGTGTCCTGAGGCAGGTTCTGCTTTGTCTTTCCTGCTTTCCATTGCGTCTGGTATCAGGCAGTCTGGCCCCACAGTGAACCCCAAATCCTCTGCTTAGCCAGGAAGTGAGTGGGCACAGTAGCCAGTAAATGGGATAGGGGGAAAAAAGGTATTTTCCCATGTTGACAACAAGTGTAGCTTTCACAAAGTCTAGTGCAAGAGGGAGACAGGCAATTTTTGCCTGCTTTATTCTTAGACTTAATATAGTCTTTAAAGTTCAAATGAATGCATTCAAATCTTAGTTAAATTTCTTCTAGAAATGCTGAGATCTAAATGTATTAGGTCTTAATACTTTTATTTTTAGTAAAGGGGAAGTGCTAATGTCAGAACCTTGTTGTAAGAAAAGTTAAAAAAGAATTTTTAAAAAAAGGGGAAAAAGATGTTAAGAGTATGAGCTTGACAACAAACACTGTAGGTTTGATCCCTGACTGAACTAAATTTTAGACATATGACATTGGGAGCACTATTTAAATGACATTTAAATAAGGTAAGTTATCATGGAAGGATTCAATAAAATTCAATATAATAATGAATATAAAGCACTTGCCTCTACCTCTAGTAGGCAAATAGGAAATTCTCAAAACTGTGGGCTGTCATTATTGTAAGTCAAAATCAATTCTATAGTACTCTATACTCAATATACAAAAATATAGAAAGCAGTCAACAATATTGGAGTAGCTAACCCTAAAGTAATAGCTATTACCCAAAGAAGTTAATTCGTTCACATCCTAGCCCAAAAGGACAACACTGCTGAATTACAATACCAAGACAATAAATCCTCACTGGATGTGACCCAAAAATAAGCCACTTGTCTTCCAGAGATAAAATGTTTTGGGTATTCATAGTTCTAAGGTACAACTAATACAAAGCATTGCTTTCACCAGGACAATTTTGATTTTTCAAACAGAAAATACGGTTTTGTTGATGGTTTATAAGGACTCATCTGACCAATATTTGTTTTAAGTGTACTGAGGACCAAATACATATATGATTCTCTATGATTACTAAAAACAGGCTCATCCCTTTCACAAAGGGGTCCTGATTTGTTAAATAAAGCACACTGTCCACATATACCAGGGAGTAGAATCTTAAGCATAGCTATATAAATACAGTATCTAAACCTGAAAGTTAATAATACATATTTTTGAACACTGAATTTCCAGAAGCATGAATTTCAGGGGTTGACTGTACTCCAGTTACTGTGTTTGCCATCACGTCTATACTAAAGAATAATAAAGAATTGCACCAATATGTTCTTCATTTATATATATTCATGGCAGGTAAGCAGTTGCTTATGAAATCTTCAGTTTTTAACTGAAGCAGCAGCAAACATGGTAGGTATGACATTAGGTGCCAGTTTTGTATGCAGTTTGTATATTTTGATATCAATATATAATAGAACTCTGAAATATTCATATTGGAAAAAGATAACAATGACTACACCAACCATTCATTTATTCATTCATTCATCCTTCATTCTTCTAACAAATATTCACTGAGAACCTACTCATTGCCTGATATTACACTCGGAGCTCGAACTACAGTAAAGCTTCTAAAGTTTCTTCTTCATTAATATCAACTATTTAGGATGAAGTTATGAGGAGAAATGACAATGAATTTAAATTCTGTTATGGCTGCACTTTTGTTAAAATTTCTATTAATTTTTATATTAAGCAATTATAAACTTAATTAATCCTTTCCACTTTCCTATAGGAAAAAAAAAATCCCATCCCAAATACTTCTGCGTTGAAAAAAATGCCAAACCCATAAAAATGAGCAATTCATCTATAAAAATGCATGATATAATAGATGTCATCTTCTCTTATTCAGCAAAGTAGCTTTTCTATAATTTTGTCCTTTGCCTTTCACAGAACAGTAACCTGGAGTAGTTTCAATGCAATTTTACTTTGTATAAAGCACAAAAACATTCTCCTGCAAGAAGCTGTTAATCTTTCCTCTACAGCTGATGCTCCCTCTGCTCTATTATTTTTGGGAAATCGGTGAAGTACAGCTCCCATTTTCTTAGATCCTTTCAAACCCTCAAGGTCATGGCCAGCTTCCTCCTGCGGGCCACAGGAGACCGACCAGCAGGTGTGTACCATGTCTGTGCCAGGAGAAATTGCCAGAACAAAGCACAACTGGGTCTTAATCCTGGCGACCCATGGCTTATTTTCAAAAACATTTCAAAAAGTCTTGGAGTCGCTAGATACATAACAAACATTCAAAACTTACTTGTGAATTGATTGATAAGGAAGAGAGACATTGATAAACAACCCATGATAACCTGTGGTCCTAAACTTGGACCCCAAATTCTCAAACTACTATGTGTCAGCACAGTGACAAAGGCACAATTTAGAATGTTCACTTTCCATCCTGCTCCTCAAGAGTGACCAGCAGAGTCAGCCAACGCCCAGTCTCCCAATCTTTCTCACCCTCTGAACCCTCCTGCAAGTGGGCTGTGGTATAATGTAAAGGACACGGGAGATACGACTGTTATGCTAGTTTTCTGTGAAGGCTGTAACGAATGACCATAAACTTAGCGGCTTAAACAACACAGATAATAACACACAGTTCTGTGGGCCAGAAGCCCAAAATGGGTCTCACTGGGCCAAAATCATGGTGCTGGCAGGGCAGACTCGGCTATATTCCTTTCAGGGGGCTCCAGAGGAGAATATCTTGCCTTGGCATTTCCAGCTTCTAGAGGCTGCCCCCATTCTTTGACTCAGAGACTCCTTCCTCCTCCATCCATCTTCAAAGCCAGAAAAAGTTGAGAGTCTTTCTCACATCACATCACTCTGATCTCCTTTACTGCCCCCTGCTTCCAGTTTTAATGGCCCTTTTGACGCCACTGAATTCACCCAAATAATCCAAGATGGTCCCCTATTTTAAGGCTAGCTAATTAGCAACCTTCATTCCTTCTGCAACCTTAATTCCCCTTACCCATGTAACCTAACATATTCACAGGTTCCAGAGATTCAGACGTGGATATCTCTCGGGTTGAGAGAGCTTTATACAGTCTACCATGGTTCTAATGGATCCAGAACCAAAAACCCAGTTCTACCCCTGAGTAGCACTGTGCCTTAGGCCAATTAATTAATCTCTTATTATTTTAGTCTCTTCATTTGGAAATACCTCAATAATAGTTACCTCCTGAACAAGAGTAAGGATAAAATGAGAAAATATATGCAAAATATCTAGGCACAGAACTTGGCACCTAGTAGGGCCTCAATGGGTTTATGTCATCTTCTCATACCATCCTCTCAAAAGCCACTATTGTATTGGGATGAAGCTGAGTTTGGATCCAGGTTCACTTCAGCTTCATAGTTATGCTCTTTGCCTTACACCACACTGCTTTCTGCAAGAAGGTCCCAGTGCTAGGAAAGACTGAGCCACAGATGAATTCACATACACATATTGCCAGCTACGGTTTGCATCCTCCCAAAATTCATATGTTGAAACCTACCCCCCAAAAGTGATGGTAATAGAAGGTAAGACCTTTGGAAGGTGATGGGTTATGAGGGCAGAGCCCTCATAAAAAGGATAGTACCCTTATCAAAGAGGCTCAAGAGGCTCTTTGCCCCTTCATCACACGAGACACAGTGAGAAGACATCTTCTATGAGGAATGGGTCCTCACCAGACACTACACCTGCTGGCACCTTGATCTTGGAATTTCCATCCTTCATAAATGTGAAAAATAAATTTTTGATGTTTATAATCCACCCAGTCTATGGTACTTGTTAGAGTAGCCCAGATGGACCAAAACAGTGCCCCACATTCCTAGTGAACACTCCAAGATTTTATTCTCAGAGAGATAAGAGATTTATACTAATTCAACATAACTTCTGAATTGATTTTCTGCTATTTCAAACAGATGATATGTTCAAAGGGATAGCCTGGATTTATCAGTAAATCTATGATTTGCTAATATCAGTAAACACTGTGATTACAGAACTGAGCAATCCTCAATGTTGATTCTACTACCAGTCCTGAATATCCCATGACCCATTACATGCTTACTTTGCGTTATGCATAAAATAAATAGCAAATGGTTTGTTTTTCAGAGTCCTCATTTTTTTTTTAAATTATACAACAAGAATATTCTCTTAGGACCATTTTTTTAAAGTTACAAAACAAAACAATGAAGCAAGCCAGAAATCTGTCTTAAATGGTAGCAAGACCAATCCAAATTCTGGGCTGTATAAGGGAAAGTGCAGCACACAGCGGGCTAACTAATTAGCAACTAATCACGAAGCACAAATGTGCCTGGAGAGCTCCCTGTCACCTCTTCTGAAAAACACAAAAATCTACCTGTTAAGTTCAGTATACTCTTGAGTAGAAAATGCCTTTGCTCTCAGCTGTCCACATCCTTTTCCTGTATTTTGTTAAGAGAAAAGGGGAAGAAACAAGAAAAACATCCACTAATGATGGCAGCCTGGTTCTTCTCACTCCCTAGACAGTGGTAACAATGTGAGGGGTCTAGAGCAAGATGGATCTTGTTTGGGAGTAATTAAGTAATTAGAAAGAGGAATAATTGACTTATGTGATACAGTGGTGTCAACAAATCAACATTTGAAAACAACTCATTAACTACACAACCTCAGTATCTTACAACTCAAAAAAAAAAATCACTGAACTTTTACTTTGACTAAAATTTATCTAAATAGCATTTTAATCTTATTTCTTACCAATTATAACATTTTGGGGGTATGAGGATATATGTGTTGGGAAAGAAGGATGAAAGGAGGAAGGAAACCCACATCACTATAAGGACAAAAGTGTCTCTGGTTAGTGCCAGAGAAATCTAATAATATGCAAGCTGACTGTCCTCTAAGCTTTCAAATACAGATTGCTCGTGGCATTCCCACATTTGAAACTTTACTTCATGCCCTCAATTACAAACAGCAAGATCATTCCTGCTTCCAAACAAAACGTTGCTCAGATATTATAAAATACACTTGCTCTAGAATGTTTATAGCAGCACAATTCACAATTGCAAAGATGTGGAAACAACCCAACTACCCATTGATACATGAGTGGATTAATAAAATGTAGAGCACTGGAGCACTACTCAGCCATAAAAAAAAATTGATGATCTAGTATCTTTTGTAACAAACTGGATGGGACTGGAGACCATTCTTTTCCATTTTACAAAAATGAAAAAACAAACACACACACGTACTCAACACTAAATTAGAACTAATTGATCAACACTTACGTGCACATATGAAAGTAAATATCAACAACTAGAAGGAAATCAAGCAGGTGGAAGGAGGGAGGAGGGATAAGTAAATTCACACCTAACAGGAACAATGCACATTATCTGGGCGAAGGGCACACTTATAACTTTGACTCAAACCGTACAAAAGCAAATTATGTAACCCAAACATGTGTGCCCCTGTAATATTCTGAAATGAAAAAAAAATTGCTCAGAGAAAAGAGGTCCAGATATCAGTTCAGAAGATCAATGTTACTCAAAAGTATAGTGCTGACTAGTGCAAGCCACAAACTGTCCCCTCATTACCAGTCTGCAAAGAGATAAATGCAAAGCCAGAGGGTAAACATTTAGAACCTTTTAGACCAATTTGACAGAACAATTTTATGAATTCTTTTTTGTAAATTTACCAAAGTATCGGTCCTTGACAGATGCAAATTAAAACAAAAAACAAAACTAGTCTTTCATCACAGCTAGTTTGAGGAGCACTGCAATAGAACATACCTTGCAAACAGAAGAGACAAATAGAAGTGTCTCAAAGATATTTTCTGGTGGAAATGATTTACTATGACCCAAGATTACCTTCATTATGCTGAATAGCACAGTAGTGCAGAAAAGTAGAGACAGCAGGACTCTGAAGAAAAGCAAAAAAGAACAAATTTTTAATAAGTTCTTTGAAAATTCTATAACTTATATGTCCTGCTACTATACTCCACAATGATAGCACTTACACTAGATGAGAAACACTGATAGGAGATATTTTTCAGTTTACCTCTTGCCACTTGGTATCTCTAGCAAATAGTTGATTGGAGCCTCAATGGCTATTAAATAACAACAGTAGAGTTCTATGGATGTCTTGGTTCTTCAAGAAGAGTCTTAGTATAACAACTGCCACATATCAATCATCTAGTATGTAACTAGTATGGTATGTATTTGATGTATTATGGTTCAAAGAGATTAAATAATTTGCTCAGAATCACAGAATGAGTAAGAGATGGAGCTGTATTCAAACCCAGACGTTCTTGGCGTTCCTGCAACTATATGAAGCTGCCCATCATGAGAATAATACACAAATTTAACTCTGAACTGAATCACAATTATTTTCAACAGTTGTACAAAACCTCAGTTGCTAACAAGAAGGTCAGTAGGAAGCAGGAAAACACTCGAAGGAAAAAAAGGTGACAAAATGTGGCAATGACAGCTTAGATATAACTCCAGGAGCATTATCCATAAAAGAAAAAAATTGCAATTGGACCTAATTAAAATTAAAAATTTCCATTCTGCAAACACACTGTTAGGAGAATGAAAATACAAGCCACAGACTGGAGGAAAATATTTGCAAAACATATACCTGATAAAGGACTGGTATCCAAAAATATACAAAGAATGCTTAAAAATCAACAATAAGGAAACAACCTAATTTTAAAAATGGGCAAAAGTTCTAAACAGAAACATAACAAAAGAAGATATATGAAGGGCAAACAAGCATATGAAAAGATACCACACATCCTATATCATCAGGGAATTGCAAATTAAAAGAACAATAAGATATCACTACATACCCCTAAGTACAGCTAAAATCCAAAACACTGACAACACTAAATGCTAACAAAGGTGTAGAAAAACACTCATTCACTGCTGGTGGGACTGAAAAATGTTACCGCCACTTTGGAAGATAGTTTGGCAGATTTTAACGAAACTAAACATACTCTTACTGTATGATTCAACAATGCTGCTCATTGGCATTTACCCAAATGAGTTCAGAACTTAAGTCCACAAAAACAGCTGCACATGAATGTTTACAGAAGCTTTATTCATAATTGCCAAAACTTGGAAGCCACCAAGATGTTCTTCAATAGGTCAAGGAACAAACTGTGGTACATCTATATAATCCAAAATTACTGAGTGATAAAAAGAAATTAGCTGTCAAGCCATGAAAAGACAAGGAGAAACCTTAAATGCACATTGCTGAGTGAAAGGAGCCAATGTGAAAAGGCTCCATACAGCATGATTCCAGGTATATGCCATTCTGGAGAAGGCAAACTAGGGAGACAGTAAAAAGGTCAGTGGTTGCCAGGAGTTAGGTAAGAGAGAGGGATAAAGAGGCACAGGACAGAGGATTTTTCGGGCCATGGAACTATTCTGAATGATACTGTAATGATGGATATATGTCATTATACATTTCTGAAAACACACAGAATGTAAAACACAAACACTGAACCCTCATGTAAGCTATGAACTTTAGCTCATAATAATGTATCAATATTGGCTCATCAATTATAAGAAATACACCACACTAATAAGAGAAGTTAAGGATAGGGGGATTGGCGTTGAGGGGCTAGTGAAGGGAGTACAGTACGTCCTGGAATAATGTTGTTTTTTGTTCAATGTTGTTTTTTTATAACTTTGATGAGAAAAAAAAATTGATTCTCAGCTGAGACTCATGTCTTTGTGGAGTTTGCATGTTCTCCCCATGTCTGTGTGGGTTTTCTCCAGGTACTTTGGTTTCCTACCACATCCCAAAGGTGTGCACATCAGGTTCATTGGCATGTCTGAACTGTGCCCATCTGACTGGATGTGAGAGAGTGCACCCTTGATGGAACAATGTCTTGTCCATGGTCACCTGGTCTTGCATCCAGAGCTGCTGGGATAGGCTCAGGCCACCTGCAACCCGAACTGGGTAACTGATGACCTTACTTGTTTTTACTATTTATTTATTTATTTATTTATTTTTAGACAGAGTCTCCCTCTGTTGCTAGGGCTACAGTGTAGTAGTGTGATCATAGCTCACTGCAACCTCCAACTCCTGGGCTCAAGGGATCCTCCTGTCTCACCCTCTCCACTAGCTGGGGCTACAGCCACACACCACTACACCTGGCTAATTTTTCCTATATTTAACAGAGATGGGGTCTCGCTCTTGCTCAGACTGGTTTCGAACTCCTGACCTCAAGCAATCCTTCCACCTCGGCCTATCTTTCTTAAATGTATGTATAGCTCACATTTATTTCAATATTTAATATAAGAAGTGTTTTGGTCTTTATTTAGGAGTTTGGTGATGTTTTTGTGGTCAGAAATATGCCATAGGAATTTAACTCTTGTTTATACCAATTAGCCTATTTATTACACAGCATTTTGCTCAAAGTTGCAGTTTCCATCCAAGAACCTATTGGCAAAGTTAAGTGAGGGTTTACTTAGGTGAGGGGAACTTTCTGTACTTCACACTCAATTTTTTGGTAAACCTAAAACTTCTCTAAGAAAAAAGATTTATGTAAAAACAAAAAAGTGATTCATAACCGTACATCTTGAAATTTTTATGTGCTCATGCTACTTTTTACAGTAATAGGGTATTGGGCAGGGGGCAGGGGGGCAGGTATATACATACATAATGAGTGAGATATGCACCATCTGGGGGATGGTCAAGCTGGAAACTCAGACTTGTGGGGGTAGGGGGGAAGGGCATTTATTGCAACCTTAAAATCTGTACCCCTATAATATGCCAAAATAACAAAAAAAGGAAAAAATCTCAATCAGGAGAAATTTCGAGAATATTCAACCTTACAAGTAAAAAAACCACTCATTCATATTCAAGATGTTGATAAGGGGAGAAAAGTCTCAATGTTTTACTATCTGGTCTTGAAATCATACCTAATTCAAAGTTAGACTTTCTTTTCAACTGCAAGCAAGACTTTGCACATAGAAGATAAGCATAGGCATGCCCTCCAATTCTTTAATGCGGCTGTTCTCAAAAGTGGGTGATTCTTTGCTCTGTTCCAATTCAGGGAACATTTGACAATACCTGGGGACATTTTTTATTGTCATGAGGGGGTGCTACTGACCTCTAGTGGGTAGAGGCCAAGAATGCTGCTAAATATTCTACTGCACAGGACAGCCCCCACTACAAAGAATCCTCCATCTCCACATGTCTAGGTCGAGAAACCCCCTACTTCCAGGTAATCCAGAGCCAGTATGGGGCACTGCCTGTGTAGGCGGCGAATCGCCATTCTAGATGTTTGAAGAAATCCACAACTCCTCCTGAGAACACAACTGAACCTGCTCTGGATGAGCAAAGGGTTCAACTAGAGAAAGGTCTCAAAGACTGAACCCTGAAGAGGATGCCTCAACACATGTCAGTCTCCAGATTTTTCTCAGAGACAATCCCCTTCTTGGGGAATGATTCACAGGGTCCACGAACACTGTGACCACCGATCTGTCAATGTAACCTCTCTGAGTCACCTTCCTTAACTGGAAAATGGAAATGAGAGCTACTAGGGTAGATGTGAGAATCAAAGTGCATGAGGAATGTGAACACATTCAGTAAAGTGGGAAGTCCTATTCACCCAAACATGTCATCACCAAATCTCTGTATGGTATTAATCCTAGACAATGCCAAATCCTGTCCTTTCTAATTTCCAATGGTTGACGCTCTGGGCCAAGGCTATACCCGATGTTCAGGATCAGTGTTTCTGAATCAGCTGAACAAAACAATAAGGAGAGATTATGTCAATCTAAAGGTAAACCCTAGGAGATTGCCATAAAAATACTGAAATGAGCTGAAGTTCATTTACTTTGTGGTGTGAGTGACTGGTGAGAAAATTTGCTTGAGAAAGATAAAAGCAGCCCCTGACATCAAGGAGCTGGCCTGAAACTCACAGCTAGGATGTATTCTTCCACTGGACATAAGCAATTGCACAAAAAATTAACATCAAACAAACATACTCTGTTACCATGATGGATCACAACAAAAGCATGGTCAATCCGTAATCATGTTTAAATAATGACAAAATCATGAACAGTGTCCAAATAATAAAATGACCAACTATTCCCCAATCCTGGCTAATAATAATGTCTGTTGCTTCTTTACCAATCACAGATTTAACCTCAATCTATTCCTCCTTCCCTATGGATGTTTTATTAAGATAATCATAGAATAGCCCCACTTTTTGACAGTATCTTACTAACAGAGCAAAATCTGGCTTCCTTAAACCCTCCCTAAAATCACATGACACAAACCCAAATCCCGCAACAGGTCTGTTCTAACACTCTTTTACTGAATGAATATGGTGTGTGTTCTCCCTCACTGCAATATACAATAAACCCAACTTGTGCAATTGCAGGTCACTGTCCGGAGGGCAATGACATGCGACATGTGAACATACCTCTTTCGTAATTTTTTTTCACATAATACATCTTGAATGTGTCTTTTCATGGCTTCATATATTCAAGATTGTATTTCTTATGATTACATCCTTTTCTATTATTTGCATACACTAGAATTTCTTTAAGCCCATAAATTTTATTTTAATTTAGCTTATTTCCCCCAATTATTCACTATTACAAGCTAATGAACACTGCTATGGTTAAATTTTTAAGGATCGTCATGATTATTTCACCAGAATAAATTCTTTTAAATAAAATTACTGGAATCATTGCCTCAAATGATATGAAATATAAATTGCACTGTAGCCTGAATACAAAAATCTTAGGAGCTATTAGCAGATATAAGATCTTAGATTGTAGGACAGCATTCCAACCCACCTCGAACAGGCTTTCATGCCCACCAACCCCCTGCATAGCTCTTATCCATTCTGCATCTTTTTTACTCTGATGGTCATTCCTTTGTCCTCAAAAAACTAAACTGCTCAGCAGCATTTGACATGGATGACTACTTTACTTGTTGGAAGATATCCCTATATAGCTCCCAGAACACCACATTCACTTAGTCGTCTTTCCCCAACATTGGTTTCTCCTTTTCCAGGTCTCCTTTGCTGGTCCCCCCCCCCACCCCCTGCCAGACTCATTTGCAATAAGGAGAGTGGCCTGGGCCCTCCTCCTCCCATCGAAATCTTTATCAGGTAACCTCATCTACCCATGCTTTATCTGTCATTTTCACATTTGTAACTTTCATAATTATGCATTCTGCCTGGACCCCCCTCCTCTCTCCTGAGCACCAGAAACACATACCTCACTGTCCAACAGAATTATTGGTCTGCTCCATTCCCCTAAACCTTCCCTATCTCAGGAAACAGCTACCTTGACGATCAGATAAAAAACCAAAACCAAAACCAAAAAAAGGAAAAAAAAAAAAAACTTGAAACACCTAAGCCTTATTGTTGATTCCTCTCTCCCTCATGTTCAATCCATTAGGAAATCCTCTTGATTCTACTGCCAAAAATATATAGTGATTCTAACCACTTCTCATCAATCCCACAATTACAACCCTAGGCCAAGGCACTGTCATCTCTCTTGAGAAGCACTGTGATGGCTTCTGTGGTTGATAGTCTCATCAGATACTATTCAACAGGAAAAAAGAACTTCACAAAAGGAAATCAAAGTGCTGTAGCCAAAAGAGGTAGAATTGATGATAAGTGTCTAAAGGCAATAAATGACCTCTGGGCTTGTTTTTACCTATTGTTTTTTAATTTCACAAATTTTATAGATAATATTTAAATTTTTACTTTGGAACATCTAGTATTCCTATAATATTCAATATTATAAACTTTTTTAGTAATAATTGTTCAAAAGATAAAAATGGAGTGAGAATAAAAATGTAATCTATACAGGTGTAAAATCTCTTTAAAATAAGTTGATGGTGGAAAATAGTGCTAAATATTCTTATCATGTTGAATGGTTGAAGGGCTTTCTAAGCAAGGAAAGTAATTTAAGTAACTATTAAATAAATACAAATTACAATAGTAAAAACAATTGTAGCAGGCATAAAAGGGTATGAAAATTCCTATAATACAAGAGTCATTAATAATTAAATAGATAGGCCGGGCATGGTGGCTCATGCCTGTAATCCTAGCACTCTGGGAGGCCGAGGCAAGAGGATCGCTCAAGGTCAGGAGTTTGAAACCAGCCTGAGCAAGCGCCAGACCCCATTTCTACTATAAAGAGAAAGAAATTCATTGGCCAACTAATATATATAGAAAAAATTAGCCGGGCATGGTGGCGCATGCCTGTAGTCCCAGCTACTTGGGAGGCTGAGGCAGAAGGATTGCTTGAGCCCAGGAGTTTGAGGTTGCTGTAAGCTAGGCTGATGCCATGGCACTCTAGCCCAGGCAACAAAGTGAAACTCTGTCTCAAAAAAAAAATAATAATAATAATAATTAAATAGAAAAGATCCCAATGGAAAAATAAACAAGATACAAAAGGAACAAAGAGCCAATTATTTTTTAAAAACACCTAAACTCCATCAGAAGTAAATAAATACAAATTGGGATAAAAATGAAGCTCTATTTTCTTTATTTACCAGATTGGCAAAATTAAAATGATTTATAATACCAGTATTGGCAGGATGTGGAAAAATTGGCACTTGCATAGATCATTAGCAGTATCATAAATTGGGACTTAAGTAGTTTGGCAACATCTCTTAAAATGTAAAGCACACATACATTTTGACAACTCCACCATCCTACATAAATATTTCCACAAAAGCTCAAAGATGTTTTGTGTGTGTGTGTGTGTGTGTGTGGTGTATAGTTATACAATCATTTTCAATCATTATTTCTATAAATTAACAAGAACGGTGTTTAAAATGTACTGTCAAATGGAGAATGCAAGCTGCAACTCAGTATATATAAGAGGCTGGACGTGATGGCTCATGCCTATAATCCTACCTAGCACTTTGGGATGCCGAGGCAGAAGAACTGCTTGAGGTCAGGAGTTCAAGACCAGCCAAAGCAAGAGCAAAACCCTATCTTTACAAAAACTAGAAAAATGAGCTGGCATGGTGGTGTGTGCCTGTAGTTTCAGCTACCTGGGAGGCTGAGGCAGGAGGATGGCTTGAGCCCAGGAGTTTGAGGTTGCGGTGAGCTATGATGAGCCCACTGCACTCTAGCCCAGGAAACAGAGTGAGACCCTGTCTCAAAAAATAAATAAATAGTAAGGAACTCTTAACCATAATTTTGCCTCTTAGAGGTGATATAGAAAGAGCATTTTCCTAGAGCATTAAATACTAGAAATAGTAGCAGTGAAGAACATGAGTCTCTTTGTATTGGGACAAATGAAGCTATCTTGCATACACTGAAATACACTACGAACTTCTTTAGATTTGCAGCATTAAATAGAGTCTTCCTGGTATGAGATATTGTCAATTGATGGCATGAATACCTCAGTAAAATAATTTTTAATGACATAGAGAAAGTTCAGCCTATTCTCAGAATGCTGGAAGAGAAAGCCTACCTTTCCCTTTTGCCTCCCTGACTGTCCTTCCCAAGTTCCAAATTTTCACCCCAATTACCTTCACCGATCCAGAATGCCCTAGTCAGCTTGTCTGCTCCTGCTCTGCATGTAAAGTGGGAATAGAACAAATAGCCTTCTTGTTTACCATCTCTCTTAAAAGACATACCTAGAAACGCATCTTAACTGACTTTCACTGACATTACAAATAGAGAAGGTGGAACCTACTTAGAATAGTGTAACACTGAAGTTTTAATGTACTAAATCCTCACCTTAGGCTCTAAAGCAAAAAGTACAGCCATTGGAAAAGGCAACTTGGGAGAGTGCATATTCCAGAAGATCTCTGAAAACTCACATGGGAAGAAAAGCAAATACTCCCATCTAGAGTATTCATCCATGGGCATTCTAGAAATGTCCGCATTGTATCAGTACAAAAGTTTCGTTTCCTTCAAAGCTATTGAGAAACAACCTGTATCACACACACATATATGCATGTATACATTGATATGTATGTGTGTATAGACACACAGATATAGATATATACAAAGTAGCAATTATCGTCCAACAAAACTTATCTGCTTGGTTTTCAAAAGCCATGAAGATCACAGTAGGACGAAAAAAATGGCCCAGAAAGAAAAGAAGAATGAGCAAATTCACAGTGAATCATTTTATTCGAACTTTTGTTTCTACTTCCACATTTCAAATCAGATAAACAAGTAACACAATTCTAGGTCTTGTTACTGTTGTGTGTTTTGTTTTGTCCTGGTAAAAATAATACAGCAACTGCATAAAATACACTGTATCAACTCATTTAGTAGTCAGAAAAGTCACACGAGGTAAGTATCATCATTTCATTTTTCCAAATGAGGTACAGCGAGGGAAACTGAGGCCCAGAGAGGCACCCAGAGTTACTGTTCACACCTTGCATTGGCATTTTCTTGAACATTTCTCTTTTAACTGACGAAATGTAAGAAAATTCCCTTCCCGAAATGTTCTATAAATTCTAGGCTATAAAGCATCAAGTCACAGTCAGAAGGCACCAAAAATGTGCGCGTGCGGAAGCCATGCGTGATGCATAATGCATACCGCAGACCTAGGGCTTGTTGCAACTTATGCTGGAGCAGCAAAGCGAATTCGGTCCCAACGCTTTAATATGTATGCGTATGCATGGGAAAGAGACAGAGGAAGCCTTTGTTATTACACATGGCCCCAGAGGAAGCCAGTGCCCCGCAGCAAGTTCTTTCTTGGAAATCATGGAGGGGACTCCCTTCGCCATCTGGGTCGCGCGCGGCCCCCGGGGTCCAGGGCGCATGCGTGGCCCGGCGGTCGGGGCGCTTACCTGGTGCGCCGTGCGCGCAGGCACAGGGCCAGGAGCAGCAGGGCCGTGGCCAGGGCCAGGCCGGGGAGGCTGAGCGGCTCCAGCGAGAAGCGGCCCATGCCCGCCGACACGTCTCCCGCCCTCCGGCGCGCGCGAGGCCGTGTAGGCAGCTCGGGGTCCCCCTGCGAGCGGCGCGGGCGGCGGCTCTGCAGCCTGCGGCGGCTTCTCTCGGCGGCGCCCCCTCCTCCGGGCCGGAGAGGCTGGCCTGCCCGCAGCGCACACAGGAATGCCGCTGCGGGTCCCGGAGCCTGAGTCACAAAGTTCGTGGACTCCCCTCTCCCCGCCTCCCGCCCCTCCACCCCCGCGCACCGCCCCTCTCCACCCGGGCCAACGGTCCGGCAGCTTCTGGAAAACAGCACCCTAGTTCTTCTAGGAAAGGAAGAAGGGCCAAAGAGGGGGAGGGAGCGGGCAGGGGTTAGCATTTCCCGAGCACCAGCCCCTAGAGGCCTGGAGGAAGGGGGTTTCACTTCTGAGTTGGAAGGAAGCCCCTTGGGTTCCTCAGCCCTGAGCGGTGCTCCGCGGGAGGAGGGACCTGCCTGTCCCCGAAGAGCATTGGGACGGTGCCCGCGCTCTGGCACTGCGATCTCTTAGGCAGGACCCAGGGAGCCAGGCTACCTCCACCCCCTCCCCCACCCATGCCCCCCGCATTGTATTTATTCACACTTTTTTTTTTGAGGGAAAATGTGTGCAAACTCTGGTGCCAGAGGCCCCGAGATGCGGAGACCTGGGCTGTGATCCCTCAGAAGTCCCGTGAGGATCTCAGCCCAGGAAGAGAGCCAGACTTCTCAGGACTACGGAGGCAAGTTCAAAATTGGTCTCCACACCTCTGATCTTTGACCCTTTCAGTCTATCAATCGTCCCCGTTGCCTAAAACCACCCTAATGTTTGCTTTTGTGATAAAGTCAGAAATCTTCCACCCGCCAAGAGATGCCCCCACAATTTGTCTCCGTTGCACTGCTCCCCTGGCTAGTACAGTCTACCGGAACTTGAGCTTGAGTCACTCTGTCCTACACATTTAGCCTGTTCACACTTGTTTACCGTGTTGTCTCTGCCTGAAAATTGTCCTCTCTCCTCTACATGCTGAAATTCTACCTGCTTCTCGAAGCCCAGCTCAAATATCACTTCCTTCTAGTAATTATCCCAAACTACTTTTGTAATTAATTTTTCCTCCCCTGGACGTCTGAGACGGAATAGGGACAGGACTCAGGGCCTCACCCCTGACCACAGAAGGCAACATGGGCATCATAACCTTGCCCAGTAATGTTTTTCAGGGCCGCTGAAATAAACGCAGGCTGATAAAGCACCTGGCTGCATAAGAACCAGACCTATCAGGAGCCAACCACCTCAAGGCAGAATAGACACCCACACTGATCTTACCCTGACTTTCTCTTCGTTGTAATCTCACTTAAATGCTAAAAATCCCGCCCAGGGGTGGAGATTTAACTTGCTAATGGCACATGCGATGCATGAAGAAGCATATAACAAAACTACTATGGCAGGCAAGAAAATCTCCACCTCTACATGCCTTCACAGTGCAGCACCTTTTTCTCACCTAAGCCTCTTTTAAATTCTCCCTGAATTCCCCAGGGAAACCAGGCTGAGGCCTGTATTTGTGCTGTCTCCCTTGGGCTCCAGCATAAGCCCCAATAAAGGCTTGCCTGTGTCTCCCCTTCAGCCTCTTACCATCTTGTCATCTATGGCATAGAGAGCCCAAGGGCCTGCACGGTTATCACTTCTAGCACTCTGTTACTGCTTTCACCATTATCGTCATTTCCTACTGTAAAAGGCAGGGACCACCTCTAAGACAACCTTGTCTGCACACACTTTCTACCATCCCGCTTCCCTGATCTGCCACCCTGGCATTGAGATCATGGAATCAGAAGCTCTGCCACTGAATTACTGCTGTATTACTAGCTAGCACCAGAAGCTTAATGTTTAGGAACATCTTTGTCATTATGTTCTATTCCAGGGTCTTTCTGTGGCCTCACCTTCCTCCTTTTGTACATTCCATTTTCCAGGAAGTCCAAAAGGGTGCAAGGTGCCAACAGCCGCTCTGTCTTCTCTAAGGCAAAGCAAATGGAGTGTTTTCCATCACTGCCTGGCCAGCAGGCCAGTGTTCAGGATGGTATCCATGCCGTGGATTTCTGTAACCACTGTGGAAAGCCACTCACTGATTTTCACAAGAAGTCTCAATCTTTATACTTTTGCTTTCCATTCGATCTCTCCTAGATGACTCTTTTGTTTGAAAATATAGTTAAAAATACTAAGCATTTACTCTATTTATTGAACATTTATTATTTTCCAGTCACCATACTAAACATATTATTTCATCACATTAATAACAGCAAAGACCTATGGTTAATCACACTGCCTTAGGGAAGCGGGAAGAGAAAGCCTACAGCCATCTATCTACTAGATTTGGTTAGCAAGTGTCATATTCCTGTGGTATTGGTATAGTACCTTAGGTCGCTTTATTATAGACATGCAATAAATTTTAAATATGTTTCTCTTGGGTTTTCCATTTTTGCTAAACATGACCTCCATTCTATAAACTAACCTGGCTAAAAAAAAAAAATCTAGGGGTATCTCTTATTCCTCTCTTACTTTTGTAACTCATTATCAGCATTGTTATGTCCAATCTAGTTCAATTCTGTTTGATCTCCAAAATATGCCTTTATCACCATCACTTCTCTAATACAGATGACTAGGAGACCCTCCATAGCCACTCACCCTTTCCTCCTCACTAACAGAGTCTTAGGGTTTTGACTAAGCACATGACTGTCCGTCATAAAGACAACTTTCCCAGCCTCCCATCTAATTAGATGTGGCGTGTGACTAAATTCTCATCAGTAGGCTGAGTATACGTGTGATGGCAGGAACGTGCCCTGAACAGGAATGGACAGGCTCTTTGCCTCTTCTTCCTTTTCTGTGGCTAGAATGTGGACACTGTGCCTGAAGCTCAAGCACCTTCTTAGCACATACGAGCATGTCCCAAATATTGTATCCAATATTATTTGTTGTTTATTTGAAATTCAAATTTAACTGGAAATTCCATATTTTTATTTGCTAAATCTGGCAAACATAGCTTAATTCCAACACAAAGATATATACGGGATGCATGTATAGCAGCTATAAAATTCTAGCTAGTCCCCTTCAGAAATCAGCCACAGTTCCTTCAACACTGGCTGCCACTAATAGTGTCTCGGGTACCTTTGCCACACCAATTAGACCAGGCTCAAGAGTCAAACCTGGAAGAGTAATCATGGCTGGCCCTTCAGACTGCAAGGTGTCCAGATATGGAAGTATCTTTAGTATTAGATGATGACTGACTGGCCTAATCATATCATCTCTCTTCAGAAAATACTGATTATGAAACACACTGAGAAAGAGAAATAGAAGCAAAATCAGAAGAAAAAGCAGAGGAAGTAAAGGGAGAGGGTGACAGTTCATACTTGAGCAACCCAGGTAACCCTTATATACCAGGTTTCTCTGTTTTTCTTTCTAATCTAGTATTAGGGCTTGAACGCTGCCTTTGTTTCCTTCCAGGTCTTCCCTTTTGATTCTCAGAAGCCTATTTGTAGGTCACCAAAACCAGAGTATTTCCCCTAGCATTTCAACACGTACATGCTAATTCTCCTACCCAGACCTGGAAAATACTAATATACTAGATTGAAACCTTCAAGTCCACCTATTTAGTCAACAACTTTTGTTAAGTGCAAACTATATCCGTGGCACTATCGTTGGCCTATCAAACCAATAAAAATGAATGAGATGTCATTTCCTTCAAAAAGCTGAGATGAAGAGGACTAAAAGTGCTCATATTGGACAAAAGAAAGAAAGAGGATTAGTCAATACAAAATTGTGTCGTGACAATGGGGAAGTTTAAGAACGTACACCCATCTGGCTTCAATTCTGTGAGTCCCTGGGAAGCAAATGATGTGCTGGCAGAAGGGTAGATTAGTTGTTGGGAAACATTTGAAAGCACCACTGTGGAAAAAGACAAAGTGAAATTTCACACAATCTTTTTCTAGTATCAGGAAGTCCCCAAAATCAGAGTTGAGTGCCCCACCCCGAAAGGTCCTATCAACTTTTGACATAAAATACAGATTAGATTTTGAATCATATCAAAGTCCAACCCTCTATAACTAAAAAGAATGATTGATGTTATCTTTCTCTCCTTCCCATGAGTTTTATTGTAACTAACTTTGATTTCCTCTCACCTTCTGTTAGAATTAAGACCACCCCTGGGCAAAATTATAAAGTAGAGGAGGGAAAGAAGAGAGGGAAGAAGAAAAGAATTTGAGTGTGTGTTTTACATACATTGTTTCATCTCATCTTCAAAGCCAATGTCTGATGTAGATATTATTATCCTTCCTTTTACATAAAAGAAAACCAAGACTCAAAGAGTTCTAGGACACCCATAATCATTCAGCTCCTTTGTCCAGCTGTGAGGTTGCCCCCTCTTCTCATTGTACCATCTTGGCTGCCTTAGAGTTTTCTTTCACTAACCCTTTACCATACCTGTTCATTCTTGCCTTTATTTTTATGGATCCAGTTGTTACCTTGAGTGATCCATACCTGAGATATCCCATGGGGACAATTGAACCTCTGCTTTCCTTGGCTCTCTTTGGGCCTTGTCTAGCTTTAAGGCTAGTCTCAGTTTTTCCATCAGCAAAATGATATACAGCTACCTTCCCTATACGTTTATGAGGATTGAATTTGAGGAGTAAATATATAACAATGAAAGTGCCTGGAGCGTCTGCCTTTTTTCACAATTGAGCACCTTCTGCTCCACTGGCATAGGGTATAAGTAGAAATGAGTTGATCAGACAAATTCAGCCTAGCTGAAGCGTTAGCTTATTGATATATTACTTCTGCCCAATTAAAATGTAAAATTTTCTGCTTTCTTCTTTCCTTAAGGCAACTATTCAAACTCTGATTGCAGCTGAGATAGCAATAATCACATATACTGACACTGCTATAAGCCTGAAAGTTATTGTTTAATTTGGCACATAGTAAATAGTGAGGCATCATAGATGCAGGCACCGAATCTGGCTAAAAATATCTTAAATCACAAATGCTTCCTCTTATTCTGTCATTCCTTACAATTTAAACAATTGTACTTGTTTTCTCTTTGCTTTAGTTTTTCTTTCTCCTATAAAGCCAGTGTGTAGTGTTGACCTAGCACTCAGTCTGTTATAGGACACATATAGATATAAAATCTTATTAAATAAAATGCTGTTGAATGAGCAAAGTGGCACCCAACAATAGAGAATGTAGTTCCATTTAAGTCTTTTTTTTTAATAAAGTATAATTTTAGGTAAGACCTGAATATAATTATTTTGAAGCAGCTTCAAAAATGGTGGAACAGATGGCTCTGATTATCTCCAAGAGGAAGGAAAAGATTGGAGAGTTTTGTCATTTCTTATTTAACAGTCTTGGCATTGCTTATACACACTCGAGTTTTGAATACTCTAATTTATAATAAATTCACAATCCCATGCTAAACTTTAGTTCATTCTCACGAACCGACCCTGCTTCCCAGGCCAGGTTTTGAGGCTCACTCTCTCTCTCTTTATCTCTGATTCACACTAGCTCTTCCAACATTTCCTTTCCCCATTAGCCTGTGAACCCAGATTTCTGGGGACAGAAAGCAAAAGGCTGTCTCAGTGCATTCCTTTTAGTAAGAGCCATTCCTTCCATCCCTTCTCCCCAACTACCTCTTTTCACTAAGGGAATGCTTTGTAGAGTCAAAAACATTTTTTTTTCAAATTGGGCCAGCTAGTTCCATGAGAAGCAACACTGACCCCTGTTATAGGTCAAGTTCCAAGAGACAGACTCTGAGAAGGACAGCAGCACAAAAGAGTTGATTAGGACAGGCCGTCAGGATCAATACTAGGGGTGGAAAAGAGCTGGAAACAGGCAGAGGGAAAAGGCAAGCTGAAGTCTCACCAAGAGAATCAGCTGAGCCCCAGAAAATATCTGGAACTCAAATGGCCCTTTAGAATTGTCCCAAGATGGGGTGAAGGGTTCAGGTTCTTATAGCCCTGCATCAAACTGTCACTGATTGAAGACTGCCTTTAGCTGGCAATTCCTGAGACAGATGATGGCACTCCTAGAAGCCTGGAGCCAAAGCCCTTCTGTGCTGATAGAGAATCTGGTGACAAAACAGAAATGTTTGGGGGTGAGCAGCACATTGATGGCAATGGTTCTTGCATTCTTTCATTTTGGAGTTGTTCTCTCTCTCATTAGCAAAATAGTAACTAACATTCGCCAGTCTGCATCTGAGATAATATGAAAATCACATTTACTCAGTGATTCTAATCTTAGATCAAAAAATGTCTTTAGTTAAGTTTTATTACAATATTGTAACAAGGAAAGCCTCTAGGAGGTCCCCAAACAAGTTGAAACCCCATAAACTTTTATCAGAAAACTACTTCAGCGATTTTTTTTAAGCATTTGAAGTTCTTCCTCAAAGTAGATATAGATTTCATTAAGCAAGAAGTTTGCCACCATTTTTCTTGTAAACTAACATTTTATTCACTCAGCCTCTCACAGTGTCCTTGCCTGAAGCAGCACCACTCTCATCAGGAAAGCCACTGGGCTGCGTGCAGGTCGAATTCACAGCCGCCCCTTCCAATATTCAAGCCCCTCTTTAAAGTCTGGAAAAACAGCATTTGGTCTTCACCTCCCAATTTCTTATCTGACTCTTCCTCATTGTATAAACTCTGTTCCCAGCTTTTTCCCCACTCCATTCTTTTTGTCCAGGGCTCAACTGGAAAATGGTCAAATTAATTCCCTCGAGATTTTCTGGGCCTTTCCTTTCTTTCCACCTCCAACTTTTGACCACTAACATTTCCATGGTTGCTCAATCTCTTTTCCCTTTGTTCTCTGAAGTCTGGCATTTTTTTTTTACCGATAAAGATTGCTTAATTTTGACTTTAGAAAAGCAATTAATAATAGCAATTATACATATGCTGGAGCTTTTGAATATTCTACATTATGAGCAAACATAGCACTAATGAATGAGAACATTAATTGATTTGTAATGGTTTTGAAAAACAGTTGAATTGTCTGCTTGCCAGGGTTGAAGTAGAACTAAGAGGGATACACACACACTTAACCCAGACGTCAGCCAGGGGCTTCCTGGCATTTGTGTCTGCACATGCATGATCCGTTTTGGTCCTTCAATAACTGGTAACCAGAAGACAGAACTTTGTACCTTCACTTGTTTCTGAAAGAAACCCAAACACAGCAGGCATTGAAGTCTTTGCTGCAGTTTTTTTTTTTTTTTTTGGGGGGGGGGTCACATTGTACATAACACAGAATTCCACTCAAGAAATCCTTAACATTTTATGTCCTCCAGTCCTCTTGGGCTATGTGGTGTAGGAATTTTCTTACTCTTCCCCTGGCAGAGTCCAGACTCTCTGGTTCCATTCTTCCTCCAGAATTTTCCTCTTGAAACATCAAATATCTCTTGTCTTTGTAATGCAAAGCAATTCAACTCACATCTTTTATTTGAGCAAGCAATAGGAGTCTCTTATGCCAAATAGCTATCAAAAATTTCTTCTGGGCGGGGCACAGTGGCTCACACTTGTAATCCTAGCACTGTGGGAAGATCACTTGAGGCCAGGAGATTGAGACCAGCCTGAGCAACATAGTGAGACTACATCTCTACAAAAATAGAAAAATTAGCCACTGCCATGCCTATAGTCCCAACTACTTAGGAGACTGGGGCAGGAAGATTTCTTGAGCCGAGGTGTTTGAGGTTGCAGTGAGCTATATGTCACTGCACTGTATGTAGCCCAGGCAACAGATCAAGATCCTGTCTCAAAAAAAAAAAAAAATTTCTTCTGAACAATGAATATGCAATATTTTTAAAAATATAATCACCATCTTCAAAAACAACAATTTAAACATTATTTTAAAAAGTGACATAAATCACTTTTTCTTTCAGGAATATAAGTAAATATTAGAGGAATTAGGGAAGAATGATGTCCCCTTCAGCCTATCCTTGAAGGTACTCAAAGGACAGTGACTGGTCAACCAGAGGAAATATAAGCTGACAAATGTCAACATGTGTCCCTTCTGCATGTATGGACTACTCAGAGACTGGCATTCTAGACATGTTATGTCTGTTCTTCTTGCCCTTCCACCCTTTACAGGATGGATTCCTGGCCTAGAAAGGTACAATAGCTAATTCAGAATTTCCTCGTCCTGCCTTTGGGTGTTCCAAGACCTCAAAATCCCTTCCTCCCTATCTCCCATGTCTCTTTGCTTTTGCTTCTCCTTTGTCAGTTCTGAGAAATTTGGAAATCTCGTCCTTGTCTAGATTCTCACTAACAGTCTTAGCAAAACTCATGGCTAGTGCTTACACAACCCTAAGCCAAGACAAACATAATGGAATGCTTTAGGGAAACTTCTAAAGTTCACACAGAAATTGAGGTATGTATTAGAATTCTACTCTCCTACTTTTCTTTGCATCTCTGACTCAGGAATTGGAACATAATTATTTTATAATTAAAGGTCTGAAAATAAGCATGTATAGAGTTTTCCAGGTGATAAGGCATTTTCAAATGTTGTCTCATGTAACCCTTTGACACCCCAGTAATCTGGATATTATCTTCACTTTACAGATATCACTGTAACTTCCCTGACAACAGGCACCATGTCTGTCTGTCTGTCTGTTTCCACCAACATACATGTAATACTTAGCAGAGTATGTGACACTTAGTAGAGTCTCAATAAATATTTGTTGAATGAATAAAAATTAGAAACCTAATATTAAAAATTGAAATGAAATTAATATCTACTTAGTACCTACTGTGTGCTGATCACTGAGCTAAATATTTTCATTTACATTTTATCTGAACAATATTCCCATGATCTTTACCAAATCCTAGTACTAGATGGTACAAGCAAATGGATTCTATTTTATTAGTCTGAATATTAGTTGTACTTATTCTACTGTATGGGTTTGCCTCACTATATATAAGGCATGTCTAGATCCTTTCTATTACCTCACAATTTAGCTCTTTTCTGAAAGATATTTCTAGATCTTAGGTCAGTATTCATATAATATTTAAAGCTTTAATTTGAAGAAAACATCATGAGTACAGAACTAACTTAGAAGGGGCAATGGGTAGGCTTATTTGGTTATTTCTGAGAAATAAAAAGAAAAAAACAGTATGAGCCCTAAAAGTTCAGTGTTGAGAATAATCACATTAAGTTTTGTTTTGTGTTGTTTTCTTAAAGAAATGATCTGAATTAGGTTTGTAGACATTCCAAATGTCACATACAATACAACAGGAATAAATAACAACAGTCCCGCTTAAGGTTCAGGAAGGCATTCATTTTAAAACGAAATCATCTCACTTGTATCTAGCAAGGGCTTCATTTTGACAGCTTCACCTGTGTTTGCTGTAAGGATTTATCAGTGTCTTGAGGGACAAAGTGATGAGTCCACTCAGATGAGAGATTTCAGACCAAATGAAATACACAAGTTTGTTCAGAGGATAAAGAGTCAGTGGGGAAGAGAAATGATAATTTTTAGATTAGTAGTCATGGAACCCTTAAAGAAACTTTATTCCTAGTGTTTACGGTGGAGCTACCAGTTACAGTCACACACCCATTTTCAGAGGTGGAAACATGACGCAAGTGTTCTGTCAATTGTCAGTTATATTCACCTTCTGAGGGATTTGAATTAGAGCAAAGATCTGTAACATGATCCACTGAGGTCACCTCAAAAACAAAGCCTTCAAGTTCCTGCAGCTAAGAGAAACCTGGATCTTTCATTTTGGCAACCTGATCTGTATTCTGCGAGTTGATCTCATTTTCTTGTTTTAGTTATAGTTCCTTTTGCTCTTAATCAAAGGATGCAGGGACCATACATAATTTCACTATTATATTTCTTGTCCCTGACTCTGTACTTAGTTCTTGGTAGGTATTATTTTCTGAGTGATCAAACCAGTGGGTGAATAAGTATACTCTAGCTCCTTAAAATACTTCTGGCCTTTAAGATTTAAAAGATAATTTATACCTTAAATCTAAAATCTAAACTTTTATTAAACATCTAAAATAATGTGACAGAGACAGATAAGCATACTAATTTGAAAAGTTGGATTTGAAAAGGTAAAAAAATAACTTTTGTAGTTTCTACTACATGTTGTTCTATTTTACAGCCATAAAATATAATTTATACTCAATTCTTATTCTCATTGATGAATAATGTTTTAACATATTTCATCTCACTCTAACCTGTGGACATTATTGGACTATCTACATAAAAGTATTTTACTTTTTCACAGCCATCAATTCACTAAAACTTATTGCTACTTTTAATTTTTTTGAGCACCTACACCAGTAATTACTAACCTGGATACATATGCCTTTAAGGGTTCATGATAGCTTTCCAAGAACTTTTTAGGCAATAAAAGATTTAAGAAAATCTATTTTCATGTTTTCAACTTCTACTTTTTGGTAAAATTGGTCCGCCTGAGAATAGGCCTGTGGCCAAGGCTTCAATTTGGTTTTCCTCTCCCATCTCCCCATCTCACAACCAAACATATCTCATATGGCAAAAGAAGGGGCTGCTTTTCACCTATCCCAACTCTTATTGAAGTGTCTGCAACTTTCTTTACCCACGTCACCATCAACCTTTGATAGGGCTTTTGTCTTTCCTATTGTCATACATATTTCTGTTCTGGACAAAATGTGAAATTAAAAAAATGGGATATTTTGCCTGTGCTGGGATATTCTGAAATCAGATATTCATATACTTCTAATGTTGGGTTAAGAGGAGTCATGACAATTTTCTTTTAAAGACGGATATCTTCTTCTATCTCTCTAATTCTTTCTAGAGAAATTACGGATGTGCAGAGGAAGTTCCTGAGAAGAAAGCAAAAAAAATGTATCAGTAGTAAGTATGGAAGGGCATCTTAAGTTATGTTATCTAGGTGAGAAACTCTTGGAAAAGCCTTGTGTCCTGTCTGCTTATCTATTTAACTGCCTACTTATCTCAGAATTAGAAGAGTTACGATTTATATATATATATATATAAAATGCATGAACCCATTGGTCAAAGATAGGAATAACTGAGGAAAGAGGCTACTTATCAACATTTTCCTCTGCTGAGGTTACTCCTTAAGCAGCATTCACATAGATCAAACATGTTTACATTTTATGTTCATTTGGAGAGGTCTATCTACATGCCTCTTCCCTAGACCTCCTTGTCAATCACTTTTCTTCAACATAACCTAACCATACAACTGAACTATTAGGCACTGCCCATGTATAAATGTGTGTCTGTACTTCTGGCCATCTCTCCTTCTAAGAAGAGCAAAGCACCATGTACATGGCCCTAAGTTCTGCTTACTCAGAGGATTTCTCTTTACAACTCTTCGTCAGAGCCACCTCTGAATGGGGCTGTAGTATTGTAGCTGTCCACTTTTGGGTGGTACAAGCATAGCAGGCAGTACTCTCTGTAAAGCAAGCTGAGGAGTTTTTCTTTTTTTTTTCTTTCTAAGTCAATACATCATAGAAAATGGTTGTGGGTTATAAAGAGGAGGTTAATATAGCAGAAATATGAACCTTGGTAGTCATAGCCCCTTGTTCATGGAAATTACTTGTGCCTTTAGGACTTTCTTGGGCTTCATATATAATAGCTCCACATGGTGATGGAGTGTTGCTGTGTACATTCAACTTTATGGCTTGGTACATCAGACCCAGTTCACTATGGGCATTTCAGGTTGCATGGTAATTTGGTGGCTGTGGTCAAGTGTTTTGTCTCCATGAAGGCTCTGAGGTAAGCCAGTAGTTTCTTTCCAAGAGGAGAACAGTTACATACAGAAAAAGATAGTGGTTTTTCTCTGAAATCTTAAATGTTTATTCTCTGATTCTCCCTTAGGGAACTTCCAATGACTCCATACAGTATCTCTATCTTCCATAGATATTTCAGTCACCATCATATCTGCTGGGTGACATAAATAAGGTGGCTGGACAGATTTTATCACAGCCTGTACTTGTTCAGAGCCTGGCCTTACTCTGGACCCTGCTCAGAACTATAAGCCTTCTGGGTTACTCAATAAATGGATCAGATTATGAGACACAAATGAGGTATACATTGTCCCCAAAACCCAAAGAGCCCCACTAGGTGTCATGCCTCTTTCTTGAGATAAGAAAATTCAAACACAGTAATTTGTTTTTCTTGAGGTCTGGCCACTGGACCCCTAAAATTTCATCAAGATGGCATATGTGTGCCAAACAGGATATCTAAAGAAGTGCTGTTTTCTCTTCACAAGGTCCAGTCAGCATGATAACATTAATTTAGTGGACCAGTGTATTACCTTGTGGAAAGAAGAAATGATAAACATCCCTTTTAGGCAGGGTGGGTGGCTCACGCCTGTAATCCTAGCACTCTGGGAGGCCGAGGCGAAAAGATCATTCAAGGTCAGGAGTTCGAAATCAGCCTGAGCAAGAATGAGACCCCATCTCTACTAAAAATAGAAAGAAATTAATTGGCCAACTAAAAATATATAGAAAAAATTAGCTGGGCATGGTGGCACATGCCTGTAGTCCCAGCTACTCAGGGAGGCTGAGGCAGAAGGATTGCTTGAGCCCAGGAGTTTGAGGTTGCTGTGAGCTAGGCTGACACCATGGCACTCACTCTAGCTCAGGCAACAGAGTGTGACTCTGTCTCAAAAAAAATCCCTTTTGACTGGCTTATGATTATGACAGCTGAAGATTTGATATATGTAGAACAGTGAATGTGTATTGCTGGCCCCATCAAGTGGAGGAGAACTTCACTTACCAGAGTAATAGCTGCAATGTGCCAGAGGATGTGTTGCTCTGCTGCAGTAAATGAACCACATCTGGAATGGCAGCTGCAGTTTGAATCATCATCTTATTACTCTTACACACCATCATAAGCCCACCCAGAGTCAAGGGGCAGAAACATAAACAGACAGAAATATGGCGGTAACTTGTTTCCTGCCAATCAGGGATCCCATCATTTCTGTTGAACCCAAGGAGCTTTTTTGTTTCAGTGAGCAAATTTTGATTACTACATTTTTTTTTTTTTTTTACTGCCAATCCTGGTCTGCAGAGAATAGCTGTTCCAGAGCTCTTCAGGGATATTGATGGTCCCCTCATGAATGCATTTCTCAGACCCTCAGAGAAGAGAATGACCAGTAGGACTTCCAAGAAGACTTATCAAGTGGGTGAGCAGGTATTACCTGATAAATCCATTCCAGCGGTGTGAGCTCCCTAAGTCTCTAGGTGTCTTCTTCTAACAGGGGTCAGCAAACGATAGCCCACAGGTTGGCTGCCTGGTTTTGCAAATAAATTTTACTGGAATATAATTCCACACCAATTTATTTACTTATTGTCTAGGGTTGCGTGTCGGCTAAAATGGAAGAGTTAAATAGTTGTAACATAGGCTGCACAGCCCAGAATCACAATATAATTTCTATCTGACTCTTTAAGAAAAAAATGTGCTTATGCAGTCTTTTGCCAGTATTCCAAAGTAGTTCTGGTATCTTAAATTCATTCAGTATAAGCCGCTTCCAAGTCCAAGATTTAGCCAACCAACTAAGCAACTGGTTAGAGCCATTCCCATATTGGCAGATTAGCTCATCAAATCTATGATCTCTGCTTAGTGCATCCATATCCGTATATTGTGCCCTTCCAACTTTAGATTTATTTAACCTGGTCCAATACTTGTAGGATGCACTCCTGCTCATAATGTCGGTTAGAATTGAGCAAAATATTGCAACCGTTGTGGTGTGTATGTATGTTCTCATGGGACATACTTGGTAGGTGAACTCCTGGATCTGTGTATAGATCTAGAAGCAATGGGAGGTTAGGGGAGGAGATCCTGAGAAACATCAGTAGTATTCTAAACACAAGACCCTTCACTTCAGACAATAGGAGACTGATCTCAGAAAGAGAGAAATGTTACTTTGAGGGTTACAAAGTCAGTTCTTCAGAATTTGGGGGTTCAAAGTCCTCAGCTTTATCAGAATTTGTTCATAGTCCCTCCTCCCAAATTTCAGGGTCTTACTCTTCTTCCTATCAGTGCTCTAAGAGACCCTGGAAAGTTGTGAATTCGATTTGTATTGTGTTTCAGCCATCCACAGGATTGTATTTTGGATTGGTTTTAAAAAGCTCAATTTTGTAACCACAGAAGATAAAAATCACCTTTAGGGTCATTATAGAAGTTTTTGGTTCCATATTAAGAGCTTGAGCTGGGAATGTAAAGCCTAATCTCATTCATTTTTCCCTCTCCAAATTCTTCAGCACATTTAGAAACAACCAAATCAATCCACAGTAATTTTACTTATTCCCACTAAATTGTTATATGGCAGCAACCACTTGGACGTGTGAGGTCTTTCCAAGTGGCTCTAGGAGATACTGTAAGTAGTGGATTACCATTGCCCCATTTGCCACCACCATTGGAATCCTTGATGTCTTTACATCCAGCCAGATGAAGAAACCAATTCCAGATTTCTGATACTAAGATTTTGTTACTCTGGGATTGCTTTAGGCAACAATAATTGCATTAGTCAGGAAGCAGAGTCATCAGGCATATTGTGGAAATAAGAGATTTATTACAGGAATTAGACTTTACCAATTGTGTGAGGAACTGGGAAAGTGAAAGTGCAGAAGGGAAATTTGGAGGATCAGAGAAAAAAAGCATTCACCAGGCCACCTGGAACACTATGGCAGGTGGACATGATGGAGCTTGCAGAGAACTCCCAAAGCCAAGGGCATCAGTTGCTAGTCTGGACCGTGAAGGGGGAACTCATAGACAGGTGTACGGGAAGCTGTGGATTCTGTTTAGCAACTGCCTCTGTGAGTCCGCAACCAAGCAGCTGGTGGTGGTCTGGGGGCTGCTGGTGTGGGTCAGCTGGACCAACAGTTGGAAAGATGAGCTGGAAAGGAAGTGGAGAGGTGTGATGAAAAGCTGGAAAGTGAAGGTGCTGAGTCAAACAGACCCTTCTAGTTTCATCACTTACTCTTGTGATTTCAGGAGCATTAATTAATTTTTATAAACTTCCATTTTCCTAGTTGTAAGTGTGGATAAAATATCTACCTTTAAGGTCTACATGTATGCCCTGTAACATTTTTTGGAAATCTATTTATCCTCCTGTCCGTTGTTAAGTTGACAATAAAATTTTTTCATCATAAGTTAAAACAGTTTCAAAAGATGTGATTTCTTATCATATTTTAATTGTTGATCTTTGATAACAAAATTGTAATATCATTATTTTCAATGTATCCATCCAATATAATCTATATACTATAGCAACTTTATGCTCACCATCATCAATTTTTGAAATACATGAATAAGCTCTTCTTTAACAACCAGCAATTTTACATTGTTCCATTTTCTCTTTGAATTCATATTACCATTCCATTTCTCTCATAGAATTTTATCTTAACATAATATATTTTTATGCTTGAAGGTCTTTTACTGATAACATTTTATATCTTTCTGCAGTAAAAATATGTACATAAATTGAAATGAGTTTTTTTTTTCTCTTGACCATAAGACCTAATACATGTTTTTCATCTGGATTAAGATATTATTACAATAGTAATAGTATTGGCACACTATTGATCAAACAAACTTAGACATATTGCAGAAATTGAAAAGTAAACATAAGTAAAGTTTAATTAGAAATGTGCATTCTAATATGTGTATATACATCTGCATGCATATGAATATATAGAACTGCCTTCTCTGACAGTGAGAAGTCTGGATTCCATCATCCTCAATATACTTACTAATTTGATTAATCTCACCTGTTAGTAACCAACCTGGCATCACCATCGCCATCACCTCCAATATCCCCATTCCTACAACCTGATCCCCCTTCTTAGGCTCTGACATTCCACCCACTGTGCAGGTGCTTTCTTCATCCTGCTCAGGCTCCCACGCTGGGTGCCAGGCTTGCATTCCTACTTCCTCCTTTTGAGTTTTTTATTCTGCCCTACCTATTGCCTTTTGGAATAATTAATTCAGAAAGGAAACGAAGGAGAGAGAGAGAGGGGGAAAAGAGCATGTGTTTTTTACAAATCTTAACTCTTCTAATTCTGAGATAGGTAGGCAGTTAGATAAATAGGTAACCAGACAGGGCACAAGGATTTTCCAAGAGTTTCTCACCTAGATAACATAACTTAAGATGCCCTTCCACACTTACTACTGATACACTTTTTTTGCTTTCTTCTCAGGAATGTCCTCTGCACATCAGTAATTTCTCTGGAAAGAATTAGAGAGATAGAAGAAGATATCCGTCTTTAAAAGAAAATTGTCACGACTCCTCTGACCCAACGTTACAAATATATGAATATCTGATTTCAGAATATCTCACCACAGGCAAAATATCCCATTTTTTAAATTTCACATTTTGTCCAGAATAGAAATATGTATGGCAATGGGAAAGACAAAAGCCCTATCAAAGGTTGGTGGTGACGTGGTTAAAGAAAGTTGCAGACACTTCAATAAGAGTTGGGATAGGTGAAAGGCAGCCCCTTCTTTTGCCACATGAGACACGTTTGGTTGTGAGATGGGGAGATGGGAAAGAAAAACCCAACAGAAGCCTTGGCCACAGGCCTATTGTCAAGCAGACTGATATCACCAAAAAGTAGAAGTTGAAAACATGAAAATAGATTTTCTTAAATCTTTTATTGCCTAAAAAGTTCTTGGAAAGCTATCATGAACCCTTAAAGGCATATGTACCCAGGTTAGTAGATGTAGATGCTCAAAAAAATTAAAAGTAGCAATAAGTTTTAGTGAATTGATGGCTGTGAAAAAATAAAATACTTTTATGTAGATAGTCCAATAATGTCCACAGGTTAGAGTGAGATGAAATATGTTAAAACATTATTCATCAATGAGAATAAGAATTGAGTATAAATTATACTTTATGGTTATAAAAATAGAACAACATGTAGTAGAAACTACAAAAGTTATTTTTTAAATTTCTTAGTTTTTTACCTTTTTAAATCCAACTTTTCAAATTAGTATACTTATCTGTGTCTGTCACATTATTTTAGATGTTTAATAAAAGTTTAGATTTTAGATTTAAGGTATAAATTATCTTTTAAATCTCAAAGGCCAGAAGTACTTTTAGGAGTTAGAGTATACTTATTCACCCACAGGGTTTGATCACTCAGCAAATAGTGCCTGCCAAGAAGTACAGAGTCAGACACAGGGAATATAATAGTGAAATTATGTATGGTCCCTGTATCCTTTGATTAAGAGCAAAAAGAACTATAACTAAAACAAGAAAATGAGATCAACTTGAAGAATACAGATCAGGGTGCCAACATGAAAGATCCAGGTGTCTCTGTAGATCTTAGCTGCAGGAACTTGAAGGCTTTGTTTTTGAGGTGACCTCAGTGGATCATGTTACAGATCTTTGCTCTAATTCAAATCCCTTAGAAGGCGAATATAATTGACAATTGACAGAGCGGTTGGGTCATGTTTCCACCTCTGAAAATGGGTGTGTGACTGTAACTGGTAGCTCCGCTGTAAACACTAGGAATAAAGTTCCTTTAAGGAGGAAAAGGTGTTCTACTGGAAAAAAGAGAGAAAGTGTATTGAGAGGTAGGAATGTTTGCTCCCACTTATCATATACTAAAATCTGTGCTGAGTTCATCTCCTTATACAAAAGTCAACCTAGTTTCTATTAGTTTAAACTTTTAAACTCTGATACAGCATCTACAATGCTGCTTTGCCCCACCCTTTCTCTTTCTCTTTCTTACTACTAGCTATATTGTCCAGCTTCATTTGAGAGAATGAAGCCAGCCCATAATCATCATCTTTTATTTAAAATGTATTTAAAAGTCAGTGAATAATATTATTCTATAATCATAATATTTAAAATAGAGCTATAATAATTTTCAGATTTGTAAAAAATCTTTTTAATATATACATATGCACATACATGTGCTATCGGATGCACTTATGAATGCTGTTCTCATTGTGCAGCACATTACACAGGGAAGTGGCTCGATCACTCATCAGCACCTGCAATCTGTAGCATCTGCACATGTGGCCTACTAATGTTTAAGGTGAAAGGAATGTTCCTTGGCAACATGTTTAATAGAGAAAGGATAGTGCAGGGGACTCGGTGAGACTGTTAGGTTCGCCTGCGTGGATGTTCCCTGGTTCTCAGTGTTGAGAATGAGTCCTGGTATCGAGTCCTGCTGATGACAGAGTGATCACAAACACAGAGCAATCTTATACAGTTTACATGAAAGAAAGAACGAAAGTATAGAGGGAAGCTACACAAAGTGAAAATACATTCCAGAGAGAGGGGAAAGGGTCAGTCTCCACGGGTAGAGAAAGAGGCTGGAGGCTGAGCACACACTGCCTTTCATAAACCCACTAGTTTGTCCCGCCTTTTCCCTGGCAGGATCAGTTGCTGTTTCTCGCCTTTGGGGGTGATTGACAGGCTGTTGTTATAGAACAGATCACATGATAGGTTACGTAACAGAGTAGGTTATATAATAGTTTTCCTGTCTGCACATGCATCTTTTCTAGAATTCTCCATGAAGCTCCATCCATGTTATGCTAACAAGATGGCAATGAGCTCTAAGTCAGTTAAAGGTTACTGGGAACTTTTTACCATGTATTTACCCACCAGGGAACAGTTGCTAGCTGCATTTGGTTCCTAGCTACCATTCAGTGCCCACTCTCCGCCCCTCACCACTCCCTTGCCTCCTCACCTGTTCACCCTCCACCAGACCTAACAGGACCTATTAATAGCACATAAAAGGGACCCAGTTTCTTTTTGCTGTGGTCATGCAGTGTTTTCTACCTTAATGTCCTTTTTAAATATTTGGTTTTTAGTTTGGGTTTTTATTTTTATTTTTTTCCCCTGTTAACAAACATTGTAGTAGCTCTGGAGCCTCAGTGATTGACCTAGACATGGAACCTGTGCACCCAACTTGTATTTTCAATATTTATCAATAATGACACATTTCAAACATTGAACTGATATGGTGCATTCTTTGGTTTGAGGCTCATACTAAAACCATTGTTTGTTTTCTCTGTCCATGGCGTCTTAATATGCATGGTGTGGCTCTCTTGACTGGGGGCCAAGTTTCCCTCAGGCTTGACTTTGGACTGCCTATGGCAAGGCAGTCCTGACGTGTAGTCCCAGGGGTACCTGATCAGGCCTCAGTTTCAGCTGCTTCAGAAGCTGCCTGTCCCCAAGGGGCCGGCCACTGCTCACCCTGTGCATCTCCTCAGTCCCAGTTGTTCTCCACTAACTGCCCTCTCTATTTGAACTTTGGGCTCTTCTCTGTGTCCTTTTTTTTTTTCCCTCAAACTTTGATGATGTGGTACTAAGATTTGCTGGGTTTTGAGCTTGCCTTTTGTCGGGTTTAATTTCTTGTGACTGTGGCTGAAAAACTTTTGAAATCAGACATATTAGAAAACTTATGAAACTTTGGAACCCTTCTCGTAACAAAACATAAAGGAGTTTTTAAAAAATGCAATGGTAGCTAATGAAAATTTTTGAAATTCTGCTCTCTCAATCCCACACATGTAATTTATGTGCTTGTACATAGTATATAGTCTTAATTTGAAATCAGATCATTCCAAACACACTCTCAAAATTTGGTGAAGACTACTATGTGTTCTCACGTGATATGGTTTAAAAGAGACAAACAGCAATAGTACAGAAATGTTAATTTCTGTACAGAATGTTACTCATGAGTAACAAGTTACTCAAGAGTACAGAAATGTTACTCATGACACATAAGACAGAAGTTCCAGGCTGAGCTCCATGAGCCCTCTGCACAATAGAACTGGTAGTGATACAGGAAAGTGGAACCCAAAGCTGGAGTCTAGCCTAAAGGCCAAGTAGGTTATTTGGCTTTGCATGGGAAGGAATTCAAGAGCAAGCCAACAGAGTAAAGCAAAATCAAGCTTACTGAAGTAAGAAAAGGAAAAAAGAGAGGCTGCCCTGTGGGCAGAGCAGTGGCAGCTCTCAGAGCACATTGTGAGTTTCCAGGATCTTATTTTATATCTTCTATTTAATTTTATGTTAAACAGAGGGAGGATTAGTCTTAAGATTTCTGGGAAAGGGACAGGGACAGGGAGTTCCCAAAATCAAGATTCATCCTCTTTTTAAACCAGGTAGTATCGGGAGTTCGCAATGTCCCCGATCAAAATAGGGTCCCCTGGCAGACTGTGTTGCAAGAGATGAGAAAGATAAAGACACAGACACAGAAATAATAGGTAAGAAAGCGAGGAGGTCAGGGGACCACCAGCACTCTGGTGCTAAGGTGGCAGTGACTGAACTCCAGCACTTGTTTTTTATTCTCTTTGTCATGTTGCAAAATACAATGATCTCATGTGAAGAAATCACGGGATACAATAATCAAAGGTTTCGGGGGCTCTCCCCCAAATCACAAGGTGTCCTAGCTAATTTCTTCCTCCTTTCTAGAAGTGAAAAACACATATTTCTTCAGTAGGTACAACCCTTTTGATCAAGGTGAACTGATTTGTCCCAAGCTCAAGCTATGTACATGCATATTAATCTTTGTCAGTAGCCGTGACCCATTTGATCAAGGAACAAGGAAACTACATGCTTCCCACTGGGAGACTGGTTTTACATTAACCGAGGCATTGTTGAGAGAAAGGGAGGGAAGGAACTTGGCCCAGGGTTCAAACACTATGGAAGCCTTGTGACCCTTCTCCCGGGCTGACATATTGCAATCTACCTCTACAGCCATGAGGAGTTTTCATGTCAGGCTGCCCATGGCTTTTCATGCATGAGACCCCTTAGGCTCTGAGGTTGGAGCATGCGTTGCTGTACTCCCAGATTGCTGATATATGTCCCCCAACTAGGCAGTTAGCATCTGCACTTATTTCAGGCTTCTGTTCGGGCAATTCCTTCGCCTCCTATCCTCTCACAAACTGAGACATAGCATCCCTAAGTCCCAGTGGTCTTAATCCCATCAATATAGGGTAACTTCTGGGAGTGGGCATGGCATTTGTAAACTGCCATGGCGCTGGTGGGAGTTGCTTTTTAGTATGTTAATATATTATAAGCAGGGTGTAATGAGCATATTGAGGGTTTTTTGTGGCCATCTTGGTTTTAGCTGGTTTTGGTCAGCTTCTCCGCCACATTCTGTTTCATCAGAGACCTTGCTTGCTTTGAGTCTTATCACTCCTTATCAAGCAGGGCCTGATGGTATCCTGTCTTAGTAGTGTGTTGCTGGGTATTTTCTTGATGAAGCAAGTGCTTTCCCCAACTCCCTACCACTCAGCATTCTTAGAGCAGCCCAGGCTAGTTCAGGCTTAGAGCACACCTGATAAAATGGTGATAGCAACAGAAGGATACTTGGAAGTTATTCTGCTTTAAAAGCAGAACCCAACCCACGGAACGCTTGATTACTGGAGAAAGGGAAGTGAAAAGTGAGGTGTGCCAAGGAAATTGCTTGGCCCGTCTGGAGTTTGGTCAAACTTTTTTTGTTCATTCTTTGTAAAAATAATCATTCTCAAAGGATGTTTCACCCTTTCCCTTCATTTTTGTGAAATTCTTCATTTTTGTCAATGTCAAAAAGAAAAAGGGTGAATATGATACGAACCATTGTTTCCAGAAAATTGGTTCTCATGGTGACATACTCATATATTCTAATGGACTTAAGAGTTTTTATGTTAAAGAACTGATGATGGCATGTCCATTTTCAATTTTAAGGTAAATTAACAAAGCAAGTCATGCTCAATGTGACTGTGGCTTTTGGTTGTCAGAAAAGCATTTCATTTGCCCTCTATTTGCCTTAGTCTCATCCCTGCACTCATCCCTTGAACAAAAGGTTCAAGCCTTTGGGAAAATGTACCCCAATTCTTTTAAAAGAGAAGTAATTGGTAGGAGCTTACCAATGCCTTGGGGTTCATGGAGATGTTAACCCTGACCGTAGGAGAGGCTACCATGGGGCCCAGGCCAGAACAGCAGTTCTAGTAGCTTGCACTGTTTTATGCAGCAGTGCTGGGACTAGACATAGATTTTCCTGCTTTAATTCAGAGCTTATTAAAATTATGAGAACCAGTGTTTATCAGTTGATAGAATTACAAGGGACTTTTGTTTCTTTATAACTTTTTGTAATTTCCAAATGACCTCAGTGAACTTGTGTTTCTTTTAAACATCATAAAAAAGGTAATTAAAATTTAAATAACTAATTCTAGGATCATAAGCCAGTCTTTATATCAAGGGTAAATAGTTTAAATTTGGCTCATATGAGTTAAAGAGGAGGAAACATTTTAGGACCTGGCATATTGGGAATAAGAAAGATTAGAAGGAAATATATCAAAATACTAACAGTGGCTGGTGGGGCTTAAGGTGGTTAAAATATATTTTACACGTGTCTGTATTTTCCAAAGTTTCCACTGTTAACATGTATTACATTTATCAGTACAGAAACGTGTCCTTACAGACACTGCTGAGCACCATCTGGATCCCTACATCCTCATTCTACTTTTATCCACACTATGGTTCCTTCCTCTTACCATCACAGAGGCAAATAAGAAACTTGAAACTATTACTATACAAAAAGAAAATGCAGAAAACATTTAGCATTATAAACAGCACTAAGGACGTAGAAAACCACTTGTGTGAAGTCCTTCACACAGGGAAAGATCTTGCCATCTGTTTATTCATCTCGGACCCGTGGGCAGCAGAAACAGGCTAAAGACTAAAGGAGGGAAAACTCAGTGTCAGAATCTTGTCCTGAGAGGGCTGAAGTGTTTCTAGTGTAGGAACATCTCCAGTTTGCCTTTGAAGGAAAGCTTGCCCAAGTTGGGACTATTGGACTGGCACAATTTAAAAGCAACTATGACCTCCCTCATAAAGTCTACCAAACAAATGAGAAGGCAAGCTATGAAGGGCAGTCAAGAGAAAACAAGAAACACCAAAAGTTAGACACAAGGACAACGGATGTAAAAATTATCATTTTATATATATAATTAAAGCCTGAAGACTAATAAATCAAAGTAAGTGAACAATATCTACAAGTGTTGAAAAAAAAAAAACAATCAATCTAGAGTTGTGTACTCAGCAAAAATCTGTTTTTAAAATAAGATAACAAATATAAGGGCAGAAGCAACAAATAATGTTTAAGAAAATATATGATGAAATTACAAAATTCAGTATACCCCAGGGAAAATCTGAAAGAATGAATTGACATTTTAAAAAGTGGGATATTTGGAAATAAAAAGTAATCATTAAAATAAAACCCAATGCTTGGTTAAACAGAAGATCAGATACAATTGAAAAGAGAATTAATGAGCTGGAAAATAATGTCAGAAAATTTTATTTGGGGTGTAGGTAAGGCAATTAAGGAGATGGAAAATATAAGGAGAAAATAAGACACATTTGAGACGGAATGAAAAGAATGATACATATCTACTTTAAGTCTCAGGAAAAAAATTGGAGAATGCAAATAAAAAATATTTAAGGAACTTTTTCCAAAATGAATAAACATGATTCTACCGATCTCAGAAAGTTACACACCTATATGCATGCCACTGAAGCCCTAGAACATCAAAAACTAAGAGATCATTCAAGCAGCCAGAAAGCAAAGACAGATTACCTAAAAAGCAACAATAGTTAAATCAAAAAGCAACAATAGTTAAATCTCAGACATTTTACCTGCAGAAATGGAAACTAGAAGACAGTAAAATACGCCTAAAAACTGTTGGTAGTAAACAGTAAGTCAACCATAAAAGTTTGCAGAATTATTGTGTTTTGATAATGTAAGTACCGTGTTTCTCCGAAAATAAGACCTACCTATAAAATAAGCTCTATCAGGATTTCTAAGCATTTGCTCAATATAAGCCCTACCCCGAAAATAAGACCTAGTGATGGGTGTGGCTATGCAGCATATCTGCACAACCCATGCATTTCCTCACGGAGCGGTAAAGAAGAAAGAGCAGCCTTTCTCATCTGCCCCATCATGACAGCTACTGTCCCAGAGGTGACCTGCAAGGTGTGGGCAGCCCCACCAACAAGGTCGGCTCCCCCTGTCAGGTCCTGGCCATCCAGTGCGTGCTGCAAGCTGAAGCTTTAAGGGGAAAATAACACACCCCCTGAAAATAAGCCCTAGGGTGTTTTCTTAAGGAAAAATAAATATAAGTCCCTGTCTAATTTTGGGGGAAACATGGTATCCTCCAAAAAATACAACGAGTAAGAATTGGAAAAAAATGATAAGGTATAGCCTCTGAGGAATTAACTGGAGATCTGTATTTGTATGTACACGATTTATAGACTCCAGGTTCATGCATGACTTCTAAGCATTTAGTTGAGTTCAAATTACACTAGCAATTTTTGGTGAGGAAATATATACATATTTGGGTAGAAGATATATGAATATATATATACAATTGTGTGTGTGTGTGTGTGTGTGTGTGTGCATGTGTGTGTGCCTTCAAATCCAAGGTAACAGGGAATATTTGGGCTTTGCTATGTCTAAATTCTTATTAAAATTTCAAATAAAGGTGTTTTTCACTAACTCTTCATTCTTACTTTTGTAAATTATGCATAAAAAGGGTCAACTGGACCCAGATGGTAAATAGTGGTGATGGTAAATGGTGATGATAAATTTTTCTATCAAGGTTAAATGTTCTTTGTTTAGTCTCCTTGAGGTATCAAAGACATAGTTTTTAATTTCTATTGCTCCATACATAACTTTTATTGGACTAGAACATGCCCTTATTTGGTCTATCCTTCATGTTTCCATATTTCAGTTGCTTAGCTTCTCAGCTATCCTTAGATCTATCACTGTCCTTGGTTTCCTTTGTCTTCTCTCCACATCCTTCAGTCTCTTGTTCTCTACCCCTCCAGTCTCCCTCCCCATCATCACCAGCACTTGGATTCACTGAGACCCTCTGAAGCCTTCCCCTATAACATTAATTTCCTTTTTAGATGCTATTTTGTTTTATTTATTTGTTACTATTTAAACTTTGAAGGGAGGTGTTTTCTTTTCCCTTTTTTTCTTTTGTTTTTTGAAATAGAGTCTCACTCTATCTCCATGGATAGGGTGTAGTGGCATTATTATAGCTCACTGCAACCTCAAACTCCTGACCTCCAGTGATCCTCCCACCTCGGCCTCTCAGAGAGCTAGGATTACAAGTGTGAGCCACTGTGCCCGGCCAAGGGAGGTGTTTTCTTTTGCCTTTATTTATGTTTAGCTATGAATCTCTTTTTACATCAATGTGTTGTTTTATCATCTCATCATAGATTTCTTCATAGAATTAATGTTCTTTTTGAGAGGCATTGATTGTAGGTAATTTTCCTCTTCTGAATGTATGTATTATCTCTGAATAAATCATCTGTAATTTATTTAAAAATTACAGATTTATAAATTACAGATTTATTTATTTATTTATAAATCATCTGTAATTAATCATCTGTAATTTTTGCTTATATTGTTCCTTTCTTTAACTTTTTTGTTGTAGGATTTTTGCTTTTTGCCATGCTTTTTTTTTAAATCTCATACATATTTACCAACAGCAATCCACTACATCTTTTCTCCAGAATTTGTTTAAATAAGAAAATAAGAGGTTTTTAACCTATTACTTATATAAAATTTCAAATATTTTTATAAGCTAACATGCAAATTTATGCTTGCGTTTTGTAAAATAAAATAAACATTTCAAAGATTAAATCACAGATTCAAAATAAGTGAAGTGTATGTATTTATTAACTTTAACATTATTTTTCTCCAACTTCATCTAACTTCCTAGATCTTTTGCACAGAATTCTCTACCAGTATAGTACATAATGGCCCCGGGCAGTAATGACTCAAAAATCGTACCACATTCACTATAATATCTGGTGACTATTGTGGCAGCTAAAAGATTGGGCATGTTACTGTCCTTTGTGATGACTTTTCAGTCTCTTTAGACTGTTTTCTAAAGAGACTAAATATCTGTTCTTGAAGTCATTGGATTTGCCCTCAACTTTTAAAATATCACTGCAAACATATTGTTTAAATTTTTTGTAAAAAGCTGTAATTGCATGAGTAAATTAGAGTAAACTAACACTGGTGTATTTGAGGGAATGAGAGATCATTATTAAAAACAATATGCATATATTTTAAATGGGTTTTATTATGTATATAAAAGTTTGTTTATATTTGTGTGTGTATATGTATATATACACACACACACACACATAAGGGCAGGAACTCTGATTTTGCTACCATTGATTTCTCAGTGCATAACACAATGCTTGGCACATAGTTGGTTAAGATAAATATTTATTAAATGTTCACTCTCTTTGTCTCTATCTCTCTTCCTTTCTCTCTCTGTCATTCATTAAAGTCTGCAGTGGAAATAGAAAGAAGCTACTTTGAGGCGCTGAGATACAGGTTTCAAATATGACTAAAAATAACTAACCAAATAAATTCATAGTTTTTTTAAAAAAATTAAACTATTTATTTTGTGATAATTATAGATTCATATACAGATGTAAGAAATAGAGAGATCCCCTGTATCCTTTACCCTCAATTATAAAATATTGTAAAAAGTTGTAAAATATTGCACTATCCAGGGTGTCCCAAAAGTCGCCATACATAGGGAAAATGGGAAATTGTAGCTAAATGTATCTTTATTTACAAAACATTCACTACAAAATTTTTCCTTGCATGGAAACTTTTGCGACACCCTGTAGTACAATAGTACAACCAAAATATTGATGTTGATACAGTCAAGATACGGATTGATTCCATGGTGACAAGTATCCCCATATTACCTTTTTATAGTCAAACCTACTTCCCTCCCACCCCCAACTTCTCTTAACCCTGAACAACCACTAATGTGTTATTTATTTCTGTAATTTTCTCATTTCGAGAAGGTTATATAAATGGGACCACATAGCATGGAACCTCTTGGTATTGTCTTTTTACACTCTTCCTAATTCTCTAGAGATTCTTCCAAATTGCGTGTAACAATAACTCGTTTATTTTCACTGCTGAATAGTTTTTTATGGTGTGGATATAAGACAGTTTATTTAACCATTCAGCCACGAAAGACATCTGGGTTGTTTCTAGTTTTTGGCTATTAGGAATAAAGCTGCTATAAACATTAATTTACAAGTTTTCATGTGAGCATAAGTTGTAACTTCTCTGGGATAAATGCTTAGGAGTACAATTTTTAAAAAAGAAAGTGCCAAACTGTTCTCCAGGGTGGCTGTACTATTTTATATTCTCATGAGAAAAATAAGTATCCAGTTTCCCCACATCCTTGCCAGCATATGGTTTTGTCTGTATTTTTTACTTGTAGTCATTCTAATAAGCGTGTGATGATATCTTACTTGGTTTTAGTGTGTGTTTCCCTGATGATTAATAATATTGTACATCTTTTCATGTGCTTATTTGCTATCTGTATGTCTACTTGGGTGAAATGTTTTTCATGTCTTTAGCCTATTTTTAATTGGATTATTTGGGGATTTTTGTTGTTGAATTTTGAGAATTCTTTGTATATTCCAGATGTTAATCTTTTTGAGATAGGGAAACAGCAGGCCTTGCTGGGTTAGAAGTCATAACCCACGAACAAAGGTCTCTGATAAAATAGGAGACAGCAGAGAAACCAGCCCAAACCAGCTAGAACCCAGATGGCCACAACAAAAAACCACCACAGGTTACCCTTCCTGCTCATTACACTCTGCTTGTAATGTATTGACTTACTAAAAATAAACTCCCACCAGCACCATACAAATGCCATGGCCACTCCCAGAAGTTACTGTATATGGGTCAAAAAGAGGAAGAACTCTCAACTTCTGGGAACTCCTCACCCCTTTTCCAGAATTCTTATGAATAAGCCTCCCTCTGTTTATTAAACAATATAAATTTAAATAGAAGATATAAAATAAGACCCCAGAAACTCACAAAGTGCCGCTCTCTGTTGCTCTGGGAGATAGCCAATGCTCTGCCTATGGAGCAGCCTCCTTCTGTCTCTGTTACTGCAATACACTCGCTTCTGCTCTACTCTGAGGCTGGCTCTTGAATCTTTCCCCTGTGAATCTGACGACCCACTTGGCCTGCAGGTGGGACCCCAGCTTTGGAGTCTACTTTCCTGTATCACTTTGTTGGATATGTAGTTTACAAATAATTTTCCCCAGTGGATAGTGTGTCTTTTCTTCACCTTTTTTAATAGGGTCTTTCACAAAGCAAAATTTAAACATTTTTGATAACGTCCAGTTTGTCTATTTTTCCTTTTATGGTTTGTGCTTTTGGTGTCAAATCTGAAAAGTTTTTATGTGTCCTAGATTCTGATGATCTACTCTTCTGTTCTTTTCAAAGTTTATTATTTAGCATTATACATTAAAGTACTTGGTTTCTTTTCAGTTAGTTTTTGTATAAGGCGTGAAACGTAGATTGAGGTCCTTTTTGCCTGGAGATGTCCAATTGTTCCAGCACCATGTGTTGTAAAGATTATCTTTTCTCCATTGAATTACTTCTGCACCTTTGTGAAAAATCAGTTGGGAATATTTGTGTTGGTCTATTTCTGTGTTCTCAATACTATTTGGTCAATCAATATGTCTCTTTTTCCACCAATACCACATTATCTTGATTACCATAGGTCTATAATAAGTTCTGAAATCAGACTGATTCTTTACACTTGTTCTTCAAAATTGCTTTAACTGTTATAGTTCTTTGACTTTCAACATAAATTTTAAAACAATCTTGTTCATATATACAAATATTTTTCTGGGAATTGTATAGGAATTGCATTAAACCTATACACACAAATACATATATATTTGAGGAAAATTGACATCTCTACCATGTTCAGTCATCTAATCCATGAATATATATGTGTATATGTGTATGTAGATATGTCTTTCCATTAATTTATGTTTTTGTTGATCTCTCATAATATTTTGTAGTCTTCAGCATACTAGTCCTGTACATGTTAACTTAGATTTACACTCAGGTACTTTTTTTGTAAATGATATTACATTTTAAATTTTGGTGTCCACATGTTTATTGCTGGTATACAGAAATAGATTGGTTTTTAAATGTTGTTCTTACATCCTCTGTCATTGCTGAACTCTCCTATTCTAGTTTTTGTGTATGGGAGTCCTTAAGATTTTGTACCTAAACAATCATATCATCGGTTAATGGAAGCAGTTTTCTTTCTTTCCTTCCTATCCATATATCTTTTATTTCCTTTCCTAGCCTCATGCACTGGCTAGAACTTCTGGCACTAGGTTTAATAAGAGTGGCAAAATGGGTATCTTTACCTTGTTCCTGATCTTAGGGGGAAAACATACAATCATTTGCCATAAAGTATAATGTAATGTTGTAATAATTTTGTAAATGCTCTTAATGAAGTTAAGGGAGCTTGTCTCTGATACTACTTTTTTGAGTTTTTATCATTATCATGAATATGTTGATTTTGATTAATTGCATTTTCTGCGTAGATCATATGATCATATACTTTCCTTCTTTAGCCTGTCATTATGGTGGATTGCATTGATCAATTTTCAAATATTAAACTACATCTGCATTCTTAAGATAAACCTCACTTGGTGATGGTGCATAATTCTCTTTACACATTGCTGAATTCTATTTGCTACTAACCTGTTGAGGATCTGAGTCTGAATTCATGAGGATTATAAATCTGCAGTTTTATTTTCCTGTACTACCTTTGCCTGGTGTTGGTATCAAGGTAATACTAGTTTCATAAAATGAATTAAAAAGTATTTAGCTTCTATTTTCTGGAAGAAATTGTGTAGAATCAGTGTTCGTTCTTTAAATGTTTGGTGGAATTACTCAGTGAAAAGTATAGGCCTGGAGATTTATTTTTTGAGAGTTCTAAAATTATGAATTGAATTTCTTAATAGAGAGTATTTTAAATTATCTAATTTATATTGGGTAAGCCATGGCAGTTTGTATTTTTTAAGAAATTGATCCATTTCATTTAAATTGTCATTTAAATCCATTCCATTTAAATTGTCAAATTTATATGTATAGAATTGTTTATGGTACTTAACAAAAATTGTTATTTTTTGATGTCTGCAGAGTCTATAGTGATGTATCCACTTTTGTTCTTGATGTTGGTAATTTGTGTCTTCCCTCATTTTTCTTTGTTAATCTTGACAGAAGGATGCCAATTTTATTGATCTTTTTGCCTGAACCAGCTTGTTTGTTTTATTGTTTTTTTTTTCTGTTGTTTTCCTGTTTTCAACTTTATTGATTTCTGCTCTTTATTATTTCTTTTATTTTTCTTGTTTTGAGTTTATCTAGCTCTTCTCTTCCTAGATTTTTGACCTGAGAACTTAGAGTATTGATTTAAGGTTTTCCCTCTTTTCTGTATGCATTTTGTGCTAGAAATTTCCCTCTCACCATGCCTTTAGCTGGGTGCCACAAGTTTTAATATGCCATATTTTTATTTTCTTTCAGTTCAATGTATTTTTTCATTTCCCTTGAGACTAACTCTTTGACTCATGGATTATTAACAATGTGTTGATTAGTTTCCAAGTATTTGAAATTTTCCTGTTATCTTTCTGTTTCTGATTTTTAATTTGATTCCCTTGTGGTTTGAAAGCACATTCCATGTGATTTCAGTTTTGAAAAACTTGTTGAGGTTTGTTTTATGGTTCAGGATATAGTCAATCTTAGTATATGTCTGTTGAGCCATGAAAAGAATGTATCTTCTACTTTGTATATAGTGGAGTGTCTATAAAGGTCAAGTAGATCCTGTTTGTTAATAGTGTTACTGAGTTCTTCTATATCCTGGCTAATAGCCTGTCTGGTTGTTCTATCAACTGTTGAGAGAGGGGTGTTGAAGTCTTCAACTATAGTTGTGAATTTGTCTATTTCTCCTTTCACTTCTTCCAGTTTTTTCCCTTGTATGTTTTATAGCTCTGTGCCCCTGATGCATACACATTTAAGGTTGTTGTGTTTTCTTGGTGAATTGACCCTTTCATCTTTCTATAATGCTTATCTCTGTCTCTGGCAAGTTTCCCATGTGGTCTCCATTTACATCCAAAGGGGAGTGGCTCCTTATTACCCTTGTAGAGGGGGTTGGGATTTTGGATCCCCACTGAGCCTCCACGGAAAGCTTCCTGGCATACAGGGATAGAAGTGCCTTATTACAGTTCTCCCATGACCTCTACTGACACCACCCTAGTCTGGACAAGGAGCAGGAGCATAGGCCCCTAATTTTAAATCTCCCCTGACACCACAGAGAGGGAAGGGCCCTTGTTATTGTGTGGTGGAAATGAAAACTCTGGCTCCCTACTCAGTGTTTTTTGACACCACCCCTGTAGCAATATTAAGTCCCCACACTAGAGTCTGGCAAGGGTGCAAGTCCTGGCTTCCCACTCACTTTCAGTGACAGGGATGGGACTCGAGTCTTAGTTTCATCTGTGTTTTCTGGCTGGAGTAGAGTGGTTATTGTGTAAAAGTGTTCTGTCTTGCAAGGCTGCTCCTTTCCTGGTCCTTTGGCTTGAGAGAGCAGGTCTTTGTCGGTGCGTTTTTTTGGTCTATGCCTACTGACATTTCCGAATTGCTGGAAAAAAAATCAGGAAACTCATTAGTATGTTATTTTTGGGGTTCCAAAGTTCTTGGTCAGTCTACTTTCTTCCCCCTCCTTTTTCCCATGTCTTCTTACACTTGTTTTATGTATAATGTTCAGGGATTTTAGCTACATAGAGACAGGAAGAGGAAAAAGTATGTGTACCTCATCTTTCCAGAACTGGAAGTCTCTGCATATGTTTTTTTATTTAAAATGTTTTAAAAAGCATTTACTTTTCCTCATATGTATCTTGATAAAGGTAAGTCCTTTAAAACACATACCAACTCTATAGTTTTTAAAAAAATACTAATGCATTAAATTTGCTTCAACACATATGAATGGTAGATTATTAAATGTGCGCAAATATTCTTTAATAAACAAAGCATACACACACACACACACACACACACATCTTACAGAGGTACTTGTAAAGAGAAACAAGGAAAATAAGATTTTTCTATCCTAATAGATTCCAGTACTTGACAGGGGTATATTTTTGGAGTATATCTCTGCCTTACTTAGCTGTTGCCATAACAATGCTACATAAAAACCATTCCAAAACTCAGTGGCTCAAACCTTATTCTCATGTTCATGGGTCTTCGGGTCAGATTGGCTGCATATTGGCTGGGCTGAGCCTGTCTCCAGATTCCAGGCTTTCGGCTGCTGTTTGGGTTCCTGTCAGAGACATGTGTCTCTTATCTTCTTGGACCAGCAGCTCCCGGGACATGTGAATTGCTTCGTGTGTCTCATTCCCAAGCTCAGGCTGAAAGGGCAGACACCGTCCAAGATACACTCCATGGTAGATGATTGCATCACTGATCCCAATGAGACACTCGAGACCTCTGCTTGAAACTTTTTTACTAACATTCCATGGGCCAAAGAAAATCACAAGGCCAAGTTCAAGAACATGAGGCAGGGAGAGTGCCTTGCACATGGTGATAAAGGAGGGGAATCATTGTTTGCTGAACACTAACACAAATTATAAAAGATCTTTTTTTAAATTAACCTTGTTACAATCATGAAAGGGAAGCAAAACTAGCTCATATGCCACCATGCACTTTACAAATGTACCAGGGCCTTTTCCCTTTTTACTCAGTTATTTAGAGTGCTGGAGCCAGTCCCCTTGTCTTAGTACCTAAAGTAACCACTTAGTAGCCATTCCCTGACCTTTCTGCTCATGTCTGGTTTAAGAGTGGCTTCTCCAAGTTTGGCCTTCTCCAGTTACAGCTGTTCCTTCAAAGAAAAAGGTATTTTCTCTACCTTCTTATACATCCAAGTACAAAAAAATATTGACATTGTGTCATTCCTTGGTGTGTATAAATGTCTCGGTGTATGTGTGTTGTTGAGATTTTTCATATGGTGACAAAAGCAGTTTGTCTAGAATTCTTACCTCCAAATTTAATAGTTTCTTTTCTTGCCTTCTTGAACATTTCCATTTCCTTTAATTTTAAATCTCTAACTGTGTTTCCCTAACTTGAGATGCTATAAAGATGTATAAGATTAACCAGTTGTACGAGTAGAGAAAAGCTGGTATTTGATTCTGCCTCTGAAACTTCCCAGATGTTTCATCTTAGGCAAGTCAGGAGCCTTTCAGAAACTGTTTTCCTGTGTGCAGTGGAGCTAATAACAATACCAGCCTTACTGGATTATTGTGAAGATTGCATGAGATCATGCATTTTAAATTCCTCTGTGAACAGACCAGCGCTGTTCAATTATAAATTATTCAGGTATACAAATTGAATTGGAGGGGAAATGTGCATTTTTCTCAATTTCTCCTTATGATAATTCCAAGTCAAAACATTCAGAAACAAATGAGGGGAGACCTCCTTTATTTAAACAGCTGGAGTGACTTCCTTTTTCACAATTCCATGGGTTGGAGGAAGCTGATAGAGTTGGAATTCCCGCATATTGATTGCATCAAAAATGTCATTAGGAGAGTTCACCCAAAGGTAAAATATTATCACCTATTTGGTCATGAGCCCTGATTTTATCTCATGTGTGTGCTATGTGTGTTGTAGGGCCATGTTTGGCCCTAGGCACTCTTCTTTTTGGGGTATCTATACTATACCATATTAAAGGCTCACCATAAAAACAATTTTTTTGCTGTAAAATGGAAATCATTTTATAATTTTGCTTTAGAAATTATTTGCTTCAAGCAGTCTATTCAAATTTTTATTGCATATGATTTATCAGCCATCATCTTGCCATTTAGAAATTCTTAAGAAGTGACAAAATCAGACTTGAAAATTATTTTAAAAGTTGCCATATTACCATGAGCTCGAAATTTAACAAGTACATAATGAGGTTGATATGATGTTACGTTTTGCTGACACAATCAAAATATATTCATTTTTTTCTGCCACATAAACAGATAAATGGAATATAATTGAGAGTACACAGAATCATGTGCCAATTTGTATTAATAATTAGGCATTTATAAGTAGACTATTCCATAAACGGTGCATGGACAATTCCGTTTGGAAAAATTGTTTCATATCTTATGCTAAATCTGAAAAGAAGCTCTGACTCGGGTGGGGCAAAGGCAATATACATAACCTAAACACCTGTACCCCTGTAATATGCTGAAATAAAAATAAATAAATAAATAAATAAATAAATTTAAGTGTAAATTGTCAAAATGCTCCTCAAACATTATTTGCTAAAATATATTAATTTTTATTTGAGGGATGTTTTGATATATTGGAGTACATATATATTTTCTGAGGGATCTCAAACATTTCCTAGGATTCTTAATACCGTAGCCCTGAGGCATACAGTCTGGATAAAGGGAACCCCAGGCCTGGCTCTTTAGGTACGTGTCCTTGCAAAGTTTACTTAATATTTCTGGGCTTGCCAGACCTCACTGCTGTGTGGGAACAAATTGATGCCTGAAACTTTTCCAGTATCAAAATTCAAGTGCCCTAGTCTGACTTCCAACTCCCTGTGTGTGGTAGACAGAGAAATGGCCCCCTGAAGATGTCCATGTCCTAATTCCTGGAGCCTGTGAATAAGTTACCTTACATGAAAATAAATAAATAAATAAAAAGACTTGTAGATGGAAAAAATGAAGGATCTTGAGATGAGGGATTATCTGGCTGGGCCCAATATAATCCCAAGGCTCCTTACGAGGGAAAAAGGGACATGGGAGGTTAGAGGAGGAGAGATGACGATGGGATCATACATCAGGGTGTTGCCATTGCTGGCTTTGGAAATTGAAGAGGACCTCCAGCCATGGAATGTGGGCAGCTGATGGTCTGGAGAACCTGTGGCCTTGGGGTCGCATGTGACCTTCTGTATCCTTGAGTGTGGCCTTTTGACTGAATCTAAATTTTATAGAACAAATCCTTTTAATAAGGTCAAGGGTCTGCACTTGGGGATCTGGAGGGCCACATGTGGCCTTGAGGCTGCAGGTTCCCCACCCCTTACTGAATGGATTGTCTTTGAGAGCCTCCAGAAGCAACTTAGTCCTGCCAACATCTGGATTTTTAACCCATAGGGATGACTGTAATAGAGTAAATCTGTATTGTTTTAAACCTTTGAGTTCATGGTAATTTGCTACAGCAGCAGTAGGAAAACTGCTAGAGGCTTGTGATCCTAGGCACCCACCTCTCCATTCTTGCTAGGGTCCCAGGCTCTGCTTGCTTGAAACTCAAATCCCTTAGACCCAGATTCCCTGATGAGTGCTTCCCACAGGCTGCCCTTTGGGGCCCTCTGTGTTCTTATGCATAAGTTCCATTTTTTTCCTCCTCCCTTCTACAAAGTCTTTGTCTTTCCATAACCCTTCCTACTGAAGCCCCTCTATCTATTACAGAAGAAAGTTTACTTTGCATGTGCTCTGCAGCTGGCCTTAAACGTGCCAGATGAAACAATGAGACTTCTTGCAAATATCATCCTTTAACTTCAAAACCAAGAAAAAAATTAAATACTATTAACATAAAAACAATGTTTTAAACATCTTGTCAGCTCACATACTTTTCTGCCTCTACCTGCCCTTAGGAATAAAACGGATGCTCCATGAAGGTATGCCTTGTTCAGTTTGAACTTTCCTTTCTTCTTGCCACAAACACTGAATTTTCTTGGGATCACTCACATCTGAAAAGCCAGACCTTAATAACAACCTGGATTTGCCCTGGAGTGTTACATTTATCAACCAGGACAATCGCATTTTAGTTTCTGTTCTGTTGTAATCCCCTCCCTGCGTGAACCCGAGCAGGTAACTACCACTGTCACAGGGGCTAAGCAGGATGGAAGGTAAGGTGTTGTGAGACTAGAACCCTTGTGAAGAAGGGCCCGTTCAAAAGAAACAAGAGTCTGGGAATGGTGGGCAAAGAATAGACAGAGGGGGTATTCTGAAAAAAAATTTTTTTAACTCAGTCCCCATAGGGAATGTCAAAAATCGCCAGTGGCGACTGTATTGCAAGTTGTCATGGTGGGGTATTGGGAAAAGTTTTCAATTAGCAATAATCATGCCTTGGATAAACCTCATTGGCTGTGATACTGCTTCTGCACAAAGCTGAAAATTTGAGCTCTTGAAGGTTAAATAGTCTGACTGATGTCCAGGTCATGGGTGTGGTCAACATAGTGGGCAGCTTATGCAGAAGAGTAATGAAGGTGACCAGAGTTCTCATGTTTGAGGCTGCCGTAAAGTAGAATCAATGGGCAATGGTTAGTCCATCTGTTGGAAGACAATTAAATTTGATTTTAGCCAATTTGCCATGGACTCTTTCACACACCTTTTAGTCAATTGCATGAAATCATTTCAATGACTATAAATGCCTCTGGTATACTGCCATTTTATTCCAAGGTATATATTTTTTCATTTATCCACAATGGCTATCCTTCATGTAATAAAGGCATTACTAAGAATAAGACAGGAAATCCAACCCTTGGATAGTAGATCAATGCAAAGAAAACTCACTTCCATCTGGCTTGCAAACATTCTGAAACAACTGTTTGGAAACAAATATACCCAGCTTGTTGAAGAGTGGTAACTCAATGAGGTGCAAACAGTAAATGGTTTGATTTTTCTCGTTACTGCCTTCAGTGGTGCTATTGCAAATCTTTCCTTCAAGCCTTTTAATGGTATTCGCCACAAACCTCATAGCTTGCCTGGCACTTTTAGGCATAAAAATTGCAATCCAGTTTCATCCAATTTAGAACTTAGTTCTTACATTCAATTTTATTCCCCCTTCCCCCCTCTCCCCAGGGCCCACTGAGCTCCTATGGAGGCACATGACCTGGGGCTTGGGGGTAAGGCCTGCTCCTGAGATACCCCTTCTTCATTCCTCCTCCACCCCCACTTCTGCAATTCTTCCCACTGTTGAGGCAGGAAAAGAGCAGGGCTGGTGGGAAGCACACATGTATCACATGGCTGTGGCATTGTCTTGTTATATTGCCTCATGGATGACACACAGGGACCATCAGTGCCCTCGATGTGGAAAATGTCTAAATGCTGGTCTTCCTGGGGAGCTCTTATGTGCGTTCCTACAAGGGAGGCTGGACATGGTCTCCCCAATGCCTGGACCTTGAGCAGATGTTTTCTGAGAGGACCTCTGCCTTCTCAGCCCCTTTCTCTGACAGTCGACCCCACCGATTTTTTCTTTACAGCTCTCTTCCCGAGTGACTGGCCCTCTTAGATGTGACAGGAAACTTGAAAGATGGCCCCAGCATGGTGCCTGAGTTGTACCCTTTTGACTTATACATCAGGACTTATACAATCTTGCCACAGGTTGCTTAATTCTGCTCGTGTTCCAGTTCTGTCCCCATCTCATGTCCCCTCCTTCTAAAATAAGCACAGTGGCAAATCAGTTGGAGAATGAGCTGTGAGTTTTCCCTTGCCGAAGGTATTCCAAATCTTCACAAATGACTTTCTTGGGGCCCTGAGCTGGTTTAGGATAGAAAAGCACTCTTCCCCTTTCCCACAGAAGAGATAGGAACAGAGCAGCAATCCTGCCAAATCCTTCCTTCCTGTCCCTCTGGTGCCTGGGGTGATAGCTCGGTAAAACAAGGCCAGTTTAGGCACTTTGAAAAAGACCAGAAAGAGGGGCTCTCCCGCCTCTTTGGTATTGGATTGTTGACCTCTTTATTTTCAACTTTGATTGCCAATATTCAATTTCGGGGTCACTGGAAAAATCCCTTCAATGTCTCTTATAGGAATCTAGAAAGAGCTAAAGTAATTGTCACAGGTTGGGCTCTCAGGAAGCAGACACTGAGACACTGTTTAGGTTGCAAGATGTTTGAGAGGGATCGATACTATGGAAGAAATGGGAGAAAACCAATTTGGACAGAAGTTTCAACTGTGATGTAAAGCTGACAAAGTCTTGGCCAACCTGCTGGGAACTCTGGGTAATAGATGATCTTGTCAGAGTGTCCCTGGTTGGGTCAAATTAGTCATGCCTTTATACCCCTTCCTCACACAGTCCCTGGGGATGGGCAGCCTGGGAAGGGTGTGCCCGTGGGTGAGGCCCTCCCTGCAGCTGAGGCTGACCTTGGCAGAACTGAGAGCTGCAGGCTGTCCCACCACACTCCCTGCAGCTGGACGGCGGGTCCTCCTTGAAGGTGGGGTCTGGGTTCTGCTTCTCCGCATCTACCACAAAAAGCAACTAAAATCCTCTTGCCCTGCCCCCAAATTTTGGTCATATGCATATAAAGAACCATAACTCAATAATATTTACTAACAGCAATTACTAGAATAACTTTGATGATCTCTCTTTCTCTTTGTGGAAAAGTAAATTTGTAAGTTGAACAAGGCAAGCAGTTAAAAGGAAGGGGCATGTTAAGTGTGACTGGGGAGAGGCTTCCCCCCAAAATTTAAAATGGCGAAGTGAAAAAGTCACAGTCAATTCTCAGCATGATGGACAAAGGCACCTAAATTTAAATCAACTTTACACAGAAGATCTCTCGCAGCATCTCCTGGAAACAGTCCTTTTTCAGTCTTCCAGGGCATGATCAGCGATCACGAGTCTTCCAGCAGTGGGCATTGGGGAATAAAATAAGCACATTTTTCAGCTGGGATAACTTATCTACATCCATTGGAATGCAGATCCGTGCCAAGTATGGTTGAGTAGAGGAAGATACAAAAGCTGTTTATATCATGCTTTTGATCCCCATGCAAAGGGATTTATGTGATTGGAGCAAGAACAGCAATTTTTAAAAATTTAATTTAATATATTTTTTTGAGACAGAGTCTCACTTTGTTGCCCAGGCTAGAGTGAGTGCCGTGGCGTCAGCCTAGCTCACAGCAACCTCAATCTCCTGGGCTCAAGCAATCCTACTGCCTCAGCCTCCCGAGTAGCTGGGACTACAGGCATGGGCCACCATGCCCGGCTAATTTTTTCTATATATATTAGTTGGCCAATTAATTTCTTTCTATTTATAGTAGAGACGGGGTCTTGCTCTTGCTCAGGCTGGTTTCGAACTCCTGACCTCGAGCAATCTGCCCGCCTCGGCCTCCCAGAGTGCTAGGATTACAGGCGTGAGCCACCTTACCCGGCCGAGAACAGCAATATGTATTTCTTCTTTGGGTTTTTCCCGATTTCCACAAAGCAATGGATACTTAAGAGAGGAAGTCTTTTCTAAAGAGAGATTTAAACCATTTCCAATGTGATTTTTGAATCGCAATCATTCTATGTAGGTTTGACCAAATTCACTTGCCTTTATGTACTGTATATCTGAACTGGTTATAGGATCACTTGTTATTTAAACACATTTTGTACATCTGTACATAAAATGAAATACACATGAGACTTCTCTGAGGAGTCTTGTTATTCTTATGTTTGTCTTCTGAGCATCTTCAATTGTTTTTTCCCCAGTAAGTGAAAAGTGGTCAGTTTTTGTAAAAATTAGTTACTCTGGGGGAGTGGAAAGAGAGAGTATGGTAGATGAAGATGTGATTTATACATGTCTCATGCCTCAGGGCATGAGGTATGTACTAGATCTGAACAGATTAATGGAAATAAATGAAAGAAAATTGAAAAGAAAAAGAAAAATAGTCAGTGTAGCGAGCTCATAAGAGAAATGATGCCACAGCACAAAACAAGCAAACAGAAACTTGACTTAGCATTCTGAAGCCTCATTAAAAAATGAGTTGCAGCTGACAGATGTGTAGTTATATGTATTTTTAATCTTAGCCATATGGAAGCAGAAATCCTACTAAAACAGTGCTGTTTCAAACAGTTATATCTATGGAAATGCATTATAAATAATGAGTCTCATTCAAAGATGAGAGGTAAAATAGGCAACCAGAGTGTTCCTAAAAGTTTAAGTGAGATGCCCAACAAAGAATTGTCAGTATGGTTAACTGCTTTCGGTCTCCAGTAGACATTAGGATTCCAAGTGCTTTCTATTTAATTTTTTTAATAAAAAAAAAAATTGAGATCAGAGATGATCTCACTTTGCCACCCAGGCTGGAGTGCAGTGACATGATCATAGCTCACTGCAGCCTCAAACTCCTGGGCTCAAGTCATCCTCCTGCCTCAGCCTCCAGAGTAGTAAGACTACAGGCATGTACCACCACTCCCTTCCATTTAATTTTAATGAAAGTTGTGTAACTGCACCTTGATATTGCAGTTACCTACTAAACCTTTCATCATTTCTTAAAAGAAGGACATAACTTTAAATAGCATTATAAATAATGAATCTTTTATGGGTGGGTGCATTATGTCAAGGGAAACCCCCTACCTTTTACCAACCTCGTGTCAGAGCATCTATCCCAGTTATAGATGTATGTATACTTTTTAAACTTTTATTTTATTTCATTTTTTTAATTTTAGAGATGAAATCTCACCACGTTGCCTAGGCTGGAGTGCAGTGGCTGTTCACGGGCGCTATCACAGTACACTAAACCCTCGAACTCCTGGCCTCAAGTTTTCCTTCGGTCTCAGCCTCCTGAGTAGCTGGGGCTACAGGTACACACTACCTAGTTGTATTTTCACTACAACTAAGTAACTAATTTAATAACTGTCTTGCTAAAAATTGCTATGCTATGGTTTGAATGTGTCTCTCAAAGTGCACGTGTTGGAAACTTACTCCACAAGGCAACAGTGTTGAAAGGTTGGGGGGACTTTTAAGAGGTGATTAGGACAGGAGGGCTCAACCGTTCTGAGTGGATTTAAGGTGTTAATGCAGAATTGGGTTAGTTATCATCTTGGGAGTGGGTTCCTATAAAAAGGATGAGCTCAATCTCTTGCTCTTTCACCCTCTCTTGCCCTTCCACCATCTACCATGAATTGAAGCAGTGTGTAGTTTCTCACCAGGAATGGGTCCCATGATCTTGAACTTCCCAGCCTCCAGAACTGTATGAAATAAATTTATTTCCTCTATAAATTTTCCAGTTTATGGTGTTCTATTATAGTAACATGAAATAGAGTAAGACATGCTATAAAATAGCTGCTTTTTCTCCCCAAATTAGCAGAATATGAATCAAACAGTTTATATAAAAATTATATACGTTAATATATAATGTGTCTACAAAACAAAAGCCACAGTAAATGCTGACGCTGGCATTGCTGATGTAAATTTTCTGTAGTCAATTCTTATTTTCTTTACAAAAGCATACTGGGTTTGCAAATAATAAAAAATGTAAAGTGAGGTAGTATGGATGTGAGGACGATCTGGCTGTGACATCTGTCACCCCATTGATTGCCGGGGTTGATTTGGCTGCTCTGGCTGGCGAGGCGGGTGTCCCCTTCCTCCCTCACCCGCTCCATGTGCATCCCTCCCACAGCTGGGAGCTTGGTTGAGGAGGATGACCTTCCCCACAGAGGAGGACTGTTCTTTAGTCAAGGGTATATGAGTAGCTGAGCTCTCCTGCTAGAACTTCCAAACAAGCTCTCAAGTGAGGTAGTCAGTGGAGAAATAATCAAAGAAATAGGGCCATTTAGCATCTACAACTACCCAAATGGCTTTAAACAAGTTCTTTAGCCTTTCTGTGGCTTTATTTCTTTATCTGTAAAGGGTTGCACTTGTTGCAAGCTAATGCACATAAAGCATGTAATACAATGCCTTGTATACAGTAGGACTCAATCAATGTAAACTTTTAGTAAATCAGGTCCTTTTACCACATGTGTAGAATATAAAGAGACCGTGACAACATCTTATACGAATACAGGAAAAACTTAGAGCAATAAGATTCAATGGACAGTTATCCATAGCACTGCTCTCTGTAAGAAAAATTATACACGTTGAAACACCTACAATCTTAGATGGAAGTACGATAAATATGACATAGAGGAAGATAATTTGGCTGCTGCTAGAGCACCTCACAAGGTGGCAGTTTGTAAGCGAGGTCACTGGGTTCTGGTTTTGTAAGTAGAGAAATTTGATTTTATGCAGATTAGAATAGATCAGATTGTCTAGAATAGATTCACACTGAACAAAGTGATAAGAGATGGATATGTAAATCAAAATGCCAATGTGTTAATTTGCCTTCCCCAAGTACTAAAATATTTGAACTCTCCACAAAGGGTATCAATAGTGAATCAAATGTGTGATTTGGTAAGGGAGAAAGAAAAAGGCATTAGGAAATGGATAGTTTTGAGGAGGCATATGCACTAGACAAGGAAAAAAAATCACAAAATTTTCCTCTAACAAAGTAAATTCCAACTAATTAATAGAACATTCTTGCCTGCTGGAATTAGGGGTCCTTTGTCTCTTATTCAAGCTATGTGAAGATTGCTAATTTCATGCTTTTCCATTTCTTAGTTCACTCATCTTTGAAGATGATTGTGGCAGGTTGTATTTTTTAAAGGTGGCCCCATCTCGCATGCTATTCTTGCCAATCCTCCGTTAAGATGTAGAGTCTATGTCCCTATTTCTTTTAATCTGAGTGAGCCCGGTGGCTATTCTAAGCAATGGAATATAGCAGAAATGATACTGTGCTAGTTTCAGATGTAGCCTTTCATGGGTGTGGCAGTTTTTTCTTCCTGACTCTTAGAACACTTGCTTTTAGGATGCTCCTCTCAGAACCCAGATACCATGGGGAATCTAGCTGCAGACTCAACTGAGCTTCCAGGAAAAGCAAGCATCAAGTGAGTGCCAGCCCTGTGCATAAGCCACCTTGAATGTATAGCCCGCGTTAGATGACTGTAGCTCCATCCTCTATCTGACCACAAATGTGTGAGAGACCCCAATCGAGAGCTGTACAACTGAGAGCAGTCAAACCATAGAACTGTGAGCATTAATAATAAATTGTTTTATGCCACTAACTTTTGGGATGGTATGTTATTTAGCAATAGATTCTAGAAACAATTATCTACTGCCCCTTGATCCATCTTTCTGCTTCAACTAGGTTAGGATGTGGAGTAAGGACTCTTTTGTATTCAATAATTTTTTGGAGTTACTTTCACAAGACCTCTTTATTCATTGATATAACATATATTTATTGCTACTATGTATCAGGTACTATTCTAGAAGTGACAAATTTCTTTCCTTCACAGATCTTATATCTTATTTTAATGAGAGATGCAGACAATAAACAAGACAAATGAGTTACAAGGGCTAAGAAGAAAAAATAAAACAAGCAAAAAATAAAACATGCAATACTGAGGAATGAGTAGAGTGGTGCAAATGTTCTATAGGGAGGTGGCCAGGGGAGGCGTGCAGAGGATATTAGAAAAGGCATAAAGGCCTGGGTAAAGGGACTGTGAGAAAGGTGGATATCTGACAGTTCTGCAAACAAGACTTGGAATATGACTGGTATCAGCCGGCTGCACATGGCAGGCTTTGGAATGAATGGAAGTGTGACTGATGTCGGGTCCTTGCCCTTTTCTTTATGACCTTAAGAAACAAAAAGGAAATAATAAGATAATTATAAGTTTAACGTATATCACTAAATAGACTAGTTTACAACACTATGCTTACTATATGACACCAAAGATTTTATCTACATGTTCTTTACCGCAAACATGTGTACCACTCCCTATAATAAATACAGAGATTTGGAGAAGTTCAAGAGCTCTTTGAAATGAAGAGTCTCTCCTCCTCCTTCATCCTGAGATTGTGGTCTGGAGCATTCTTCCTTGCGCCATGACACTGGTAGAGACGCCGGACGATCTCCACAAGGCTTCCCTGAGAAAGTGAGTCAATACCTGCAGGGAGTGAGGAAGCTAATCCAGTGAATAACTGAGACATTTGTTCTCGGTGGAAAAGAGGACAGTGCAGACAGAACGAGAGTGAAAGTAATAAGAGACGAGGCCAGGAGAGATAACGTGGGGCCTTTTGGGTCATTGTAAGGATTTTGAATTTCTTTGTGAATAAGACACGAATCCATCAGAGTGTTCTATACAGAGGAGTGACATATCACTTATGTTTAACAGAATCATTCTGAGTATTGTGTGGATAATAGACTAGATGGCAAAGGACCACAAGTAGAGAGACCAAGGAGAAAATGAATGCAATTGTTCAAGTAGGACATGATGGTGTTTTTGGCTATGATAGAATTTCATAAGTGTCAGGGGTCTGGGATTTGATTTTACTCCACTTATAAGCTAATATGTTAAACTGTAACTGTTTCATGGATTCTGGCAGAAGACATGAAACTCTTGGGTCAGACACAAAGGACTTTATTACTTATGACATAGTCAACAGCATGAGCTTCATGTTTCTGTTGGTTCCCCTTATCTTGCCAAGTACCTCAGAGGCAATATGGACAAGCCCAGATAGATACTATATAATTGGTGGGCATTGTTGCAGCTGAGGAACACTGAGCTTAGGAAATCCATCTCTGTTATAGTAATAGGCAGTAAACAAACCTGCTCTTTGTCCTCGAGGGTGACATTGCCCCATCCTTTCAGGTTGCTTACTGAAAACATAACCCTGGGAAATGTCCTGAGTGAAGGATGGTAATGGCCTTGCATTCTTGGGATACCTGGCAAGAATGCACAGGGACTTTCGGGTGGTTTGCTTGGGATGTTGAGGTCAGATGTGGTCAGGTTCTAGATATGTTTTAAAGTTAATATTTGTCAGAGGCTTTGATTTGTGAGACATTTTTCTAAATAATTCAGCCTTTTATTAGTTTAACTTTTTTGAGACCAATTTTATCTGAAAATATTGGAAGTACCTTATATTTACTCCTAGTATGCTGAATACACCTCATCCTACCCAATTCTAAACTTCAAAATAATGCGTTCAGATCACAACATGCTTGAAGATCCTTAGATGAAAGAAGAGACTAAACATCTGAATATTTTACCATATCTCAAATTTGTCAACTGGTGAGATGATGTACTAAATACCATAGTTTATAAAAAGTGGAGAAATTGGTTTTTAATTTGTTTCTACCTAAATAAAACACTATTTTCTCTTTGCAAAGTCCACTACTTGCATCATCTACTTCTGAAAGATAGTCACTTTCAAACAGCATTTTGCATTCGTGCAAATTTCCAATTATATCCTTCTTTAAGCTTACCAAAGATTCAAACATTCAAATTTACAAGATAATGCTTGCATTATCAGGAAAACTTTTCAGCTTTTCAAAGAACCAAATGTACAGACATGTTATATAATGGACTTCTCTTCTTTATATAAAAAGATAATTAAAATAATCCAGTTGTGTGCAATATTTCAGCAAACCAAGGTATATCTTAACTTCTGAAATTAGTTTCTCAATTTGGGAAAGTTTCTTTCATCTCCAGATTACAATTATACCTAATCAATAAAGAATAATTAAAGCTGAAACTATTAGAGTATGAGCAGTAGTAGAAAGCCTAATTAATATGCTTCATGGAAACACGTTGTGCTGATAGGGCATTCCTTCATGCTGTGCTTCTCAACGTTGACTAGACATTAGAATCATTCCACGCTTGGAATACAACACAAAGAATACCAATGTCTGGGCCTTAGTCCTAGAAAATTGGATTCAATTGGTTTTGAATGGGCCTAGGCATTAGGATTTTTTAAAAAGCCCTGTAGGTGAACATAGCGTTCAACCATAATTGAGTACCACTGTTTTTTATTATGTTTTATTTCAAAATATTAATTAAGGGGGTATAGTGTTTTTATTACATTAATATCTTGCATAATAGTGCTTAAGTCAGGTCACCAGAATCATGTCCCTTGTACCCAGAGTACCATTGTTCTATTGAATTCCTAAATACCACTCCCCAAATTCAACAGGTGCTACCCAGTGCACTATGTTATTAGATATATTGAAAATAAAGTGTTCTTCACCTAATGGGTATGGTGTGCACCGTTTGGGGGATGGACACGCTTGAAGCTCTGACTCGGGTGGAGCAAGGGCAATATATTTAACCTAAACATTTGTACCCCCATAATATGCTGACATAAAAAAAAGAAAATAAAGTGTTCTTATACAGAGACAGGCCTCAAATATCCTGAGTCTATTCTTTTGCTTTATCTTCTTAGAACTTTAATAATAATTATTTTGCCCTTCTTGCTCTCTCTCTCTGTGTGCCCTAAAACCTCCAAATCTAAAAACTCTTGTCTATGCAAATTGTAGCACCTTCCAAATGTGACTAAGGAGACCCATATTTCATCAGGCTGGGGGCTACTCTACCAGCTTGTGATCCTGTTGAAAAGGCCTCCAACATCTCAGTTCCCTAACTTACAGGAATCCAAAGCCATCTTTAAGGTTTCTGGAAATCCTTAGGGGATAAACATTCTCCTAGCCTCTTCAACTTCTTGGCTCCTGTTGCTTGTCAATATGTAAACTGTAGCCTGAAACTCAGTCCTTCTTTTATGCTCACACCCATTAAACCATCCCTTGCATGGAATATTCCTGAGTATTACTGAATGTAGAGGGTAATAAATAAGGGGAGGAGATGGGGAAAGAAATTACTAATTATTTTTTAATTTACATTCTCTCTTCCTTCCTTTTAGTAATTCACCACTCCCTTCCCCCAGTCACAAAGAATGTCTTTGTTTAGAAGGACATTGCTCTTCCTAAAAGAAATTCTGATGACAGTTGTTATGATAACATAAACTACATTAAAACAATAATTGGTACATATTATCCCCTTATAAATATGAAAAAAAATATTTTCTTTTGTTTAAAATATTTTACTAAGGCAAAAATCTCATTTTTCTGTCTAAAAATATCTTCCAGAATTTGAAAATAAAACATTAAGTGGCCAAAAGCCATGGAATTTGGACAGACTTTATATGTAAATAAATTCAAGTTGTTTGGAGTTTTATTATCATTTTATCTCAAGATAAAATAAACTAATGCTGATATGCCCAGTATTGCCATTGTTGCAGGGTTAACTACCATAGCCGGGCACCAGATACAGATATTTCTGGTCTCAGCATTTTCTGTTTCCAGGATTGCTTAGGTTCTTTTAAAATTAAAATGCTCTGACTGTTTGAGTTAAGCTAGCTATTGAATGATGGGAGAATCAAGTGATCTGGTAAATAAGAGATTCTGATGTACCTGAAAGATTTCATTTATAACATGAAGTATAAACCAAATTTAAAAAATTAGAGCCTTTGAAAATGTCTGCCTGTGATTATGGTTACATTTTTTTTATCTCCATCTTCCATCAGTAAGGAGATAGAGCCTTTCTACCTCTTCCTATCAGCTAACGCCATGACTTTTTGCTCTCAGTAACAGTTAGGCTGGAGGCAAAGGCAAGGAAAGAGTCAGGGTGTTGGAGGTAGTTTGGCAATAGTGATGGTGTTGACATGAGTTTTAAGAATGCAGCCTTAGAAACCAGATCTTACAGGTTCACATCTCAGTCTGTCACTTAATATCTGTGTGATATCTGTTTAACTTGTCCATGCCTCAGTTGGAGCAAAGATCTGTAAAATAAGGGTAAAGATAGTTCTCACCTCACAGGGATATCATGAAGGTTAAGTTTAGTTAAGCACTGCACTTAACATATTATAAAAGTTAAATAAATGTTAGCTATTATTATTTAGAAAGTTCACGGACCAGGGTTGATACCAGCTGAAATTTCAGCTTACATTGGCAGAGCCTAATACATAATATCTCATCACCTCTGCAACTAATAATGCCAATTAATAGAAGTGACACATTTTATTATCCAAGAAATGCAATGAAATTCCCTTTGTTATAGAAAATTTTCTCTTACTCCTACTTTCTGAGATTCACCTACTTTAAATGAGAGTGAAAATTCTTAAGAAGACACTTGTTTTGTCTTACATGTTATGTAAGTGTTCGTACTCACACCCAGCATGTACTTGTCTGTGTTTTCTAGCCACGAATATAACAGATAATCATACAGTCACACTTTACATTAAACATCTGGTGTCAACAGAAGAAACAAGAAAAAAAAATGATTGTACTGTCAGAGTTAATAATTTAGAAATGTCAGTTGGCTCTTATAATCATCTATAGTATATCATGCATAATTAATTGGCCCTTGTGAATTTTTCTCCATTGTGTCACTTAGTGACTTTTATAACTAGCATTTTAAAAAAAAAACAAATCAAGCCATTTGGTCAGTTGCATGGTCCCCTCACTTATTTCTGATGCTGCTTTGTGGAAACTGTTTTTGAATACCTAAAAGAAAAAGCTCATCCTCCTCCTCACTGGACCAGAGTTGAATGTCAGCTTGAGGGTAAATGACCCATGGCCCCCAAATAATGCCTTCACAGGTGGGAGCGTTCCAATGAATATTTGGACGTGAACTGTCAAAAGGGATATACACAGCGGTTTCAGCATTTGAGGAAAGGCATATTATTATGTCATTGTATATAAGTGGCCTTTGCCAAATGGCAGCAGTGATAGGAAAAGGAGCAATCTCCAACCAGCTGTCGTGGCGGAAGGCGACTGCAGCCATCTAAACCCCACTGCGTGCAGAAATAAGGTGTTTGAAGTTTAACAAATTTTCAGACGTACAGCCACTGTTTTGTTTAAAACCAATTTTAACTTTTGGTTTCTGCATGCTGCATTTCAGGTTCCACACAGTAACTTTCTTTATTTTGCAGAATAGCATTAATTTCTCCTGCACTGTCACATTTTACTATGCATTAAGCATCTGGTATCAATAGACAAAACAACACAGAAAGCGGGATTATGCTGTCAGACTTAATAATTCAGAAATATTAACCAGCTCTCCTAATTATCAGTAGTTCTTCACGTGTAACTGGCCCTCAATGTACATTTTTGTACTTCTGTATAACTCTCTGCGTACCAGTATAAGATAATGGTGCCTAATCTTTCATGTAACTAACAGAGTTAATTTGGCTAAATGAAATCAATTCATCAGTTCCTTGCCACACGCGTGCGCAAAAAAAAAAAAGTTAAACACATACTCAAATATGTGTGTACGCCCCATCAAACCGCTATTTTAAAACAACACAGTACATTTATTGCATACAGTACCAGATTAGAAAAAGCTGTTTTGTCTTAAGCAAACTTGAGAAGGGGGAAAGTAAACCATGTTCAAGACCTTGCCTATGACGTTAACATCTAGAGTCTGGTTTACTGCAAGCTTCGGTTTGAGACCATTTGCTTCCCTATTTAATTAAAACGCATTTGTCATCTTCTGTGACTCTTTACCTACCTGTACGACTGCAAGACTGTTCCATTCTGTTTTATTCTTCGTCTTAAACAGCTTAATTGCAATTTAGACAACATGTCATTAGCAGTAAGGGCCAGAGTGCAGGATCTTGAGCTGAACCAGTGAGAACTGATTAGAAGATCTTGTTCTTATAATATCCTTGTTTGAGCATTTCAAGGTGAAAGACCATGTACTGTGTTGATCCCAGACAGGCATCTCTTCAAACATTTCACTACTTGATGACAATATTTTCCAAGTCTTTGCAGTTTCCTATTTTCTTCCTTTGCTCTCAGTTGCCATTTCTTGTGCTCGCCAGTGTATCTGAGAGGAGTGACTGCTTTTCTCTCTGGTGATTTTCTCTTGCTTATATGAAGTGGGCTTTGAAATAATAGAAACAAACTAGCTAAAACAAGTGCTAAGCAGGAGGAAATGTACTCTGAGTGAGGAAGGGAGGTTGATAGAATAGCAAGGTGATTGAATGCCAGTGCTCCTTCTGTTGGCTGTGTCCCTGGTCTGTTCAAAGGACTTTTGGTTGGTTTCTGTTGCTTGACTGTATTTCAGATGGATAAAGTTTGCTGATATTTGAGCTCTGGATAGGGAGATGGACTATTTCCAGTAAAGAAATACCTTTCATATGTTGAAGGAAGAACCCAGTGAGTACATTTCCAAGAGTGACCGATGGTTAAAGAGTTCTAGAGCTAAAGCGGGTCTGCCCCACTTTATGAAGGCACACTTAGAGGGTACTGTTAGAACAAATGCTACTTCCTATCTGATTTCTTAATTGTTGGTTAGAAAAACTAGCCTTCTTTTCTCTATAATAAGGTTCTAGTGAAAAGAAAAAGGGGGAAGGATATATGGTTTCAGAGGAAAGAATGAGAAAGTAGAAAATATTTATGACAAGCTCATTTATTTGGCAAATCTAACTCCTGAAAAGAAGTAGAATAGTACTTCATTAAGAGAATTATTTAATCTCTTTGAGGCTCAGTTTCTTTATTTGTAAAGTGAGAATAATGGCACTCAACTAACATAGGTTTTTATGGGGATTTCAGGAGGTAAAGCCCTAAGCATGATACATGATATATAGTATGTACTTTATAAATTCTGTTTATAGACTCCTGTTTTCCTAGAATCTATTAAATTTTAGTGCCCAAATTGAATTTCACCCTTTTCATACTTAACATACAGTGACAAAATTAAATGATTGAATACACTATCTAATATTAAGCATTATGAATATTGAGTTGAAAAGATTCATCTTCCTTTACATCAAGGCTTTAAAAAGTTTTCCATTTTATGAAAAGCAATTTCACTGTAACCTAGAACAAATTTAATACTCATATTTCTCCAAGGAATTTAATCAACAGGGAAATATGTTAAGACTTAATTTAGAGAAGAAAAAATTAAGAATATATATTGCAAAATAATAAAATCTTAAGACTTCAGATGGGATACCTGGTGCATAAATGGCAACAGAACTCCTAAAAAGAGAAAACAAATCTGGACAAATTATTTTTAAAACATCTTTGTTTCTGTTTCTTTCATGAATTTAAAAGAAGTATACTGATTTCTATGTGCCAACCACTGTGCTAGGGACAGAGAATACAGTACAAAATAAGACATAGCCACTGGCCTCAAGAATTGGATAGATACAATGACAATTATTTGCAAAAACCATCTAAATGCAGTGGTAGAAACAGGCGTAAGTCCTACTAGACCATAGAGAAAGTGAACCTGACTCAACTGGTACAGAAGGGGACAAGGGAGTTGGAAGAAGCTTCCTGGAGAGGGCACCATGTCTGCAGAGTCTAACAGGAAAAACGAATGAAGGCATCCTCCAGGCAGAGCAGAGCCCTGGCAGAAGCACAGTGTGTGAGGCAGTGGGGTGTGTGCGGGGAAGCGCAGGTGAGGGTGGGAGGTAGGGCATGAGCCAGAGCGCACAGGCAAGACCTGGAATTAGATCCTGTGGGGCTCTGTATACCAAGTCAAGGAGCTAGTGTTAACCCTTTTATCATAGCAGCAAATCAGTCAGATTTGCATTTAAGATAAAACACTCTGACTATTGTTACAGAAGCCAGATTTGACAAGGATATTGAGGATAAGATGGCAGAAGGGATTCCATGTATTGACCTTAGGTGAGGACAAATAAAGACTTGAATTAGGACAGTGATAAATTACTATCCTGCCAATATACTCTCATACACACATGAAAAGACAAATATATACTTTCGGTTATTGCAGTGCTATTTGGAAGGTTGGAAACAACTCCAAGTGTTTTTGTTTGTGTTTAATGCACAGATTTCAATATGGAAGATCTTGGTAATTTCAACAGGGATATCTGGGAGTAGCTGGAGGATCAGAACATTTTGTTTCTTCAGGCCCTTTCTAGTCATTTCATATTGAGGTCCCTCTTGCCCAACACAAGCAATGTTGCTGCTTTGCAAAACAAATTCAATTAGAATGCAGTCTGAGGGAAAGGACAATACTCCCTCTAGATTCATCCTGCACTGTCACCTTAGGCTGTTCTTCTCTACTCATGGAAAATCACTGGAGTCATTTGCTAGAAATTAAATATAAAGCAAATATATTGACTATCAAAACAATTATGAAATTTTGATTTAGAAATTCTATCTAATATAATAAGACAAGAAAAAACATGCAATGGGTATTAATATTGTAAGTTAGCTAATAAATATTTGTACTATTTCTCTTTCTGCAAAACACAACAGGATCAACTATAAAACTATTAGACTTAAAATGGATATGGTACATTATGAAATAACACAAAAATATTTAATTTATTATGTTCTAGCAATTGTCACTTAAAAATAGTGGGGAATAAGTTTCTTTCTAAGAACAATCAAAGTGTAAAATATTGAAGATTAAGTTAACAAAGATAAGTAGAAAATATTAGAGGAAAACTGAAATTTCTTACTAGACGAGGTAAAAAGAGTGGGATAAATTGAGAAAAATATAAAGTTCCTGAATTAATGAATTTACTGTTTGTAATATATGATTTCTACCACCAAATTAGTCATAAAGTCATTGTAAACCTAATAAGAAAACTAATAGGGAAAATTTTAGAATATACTACAATTATGCCAATTTTTTGGTAGGCAAAACCATGCCTCAAATTACCAAGGCAATTTGGCAAGTAAGGAACAAGCGATATGGGTACTTGCCCTAAAAGATAGTCACATTTGCTTATGATCTAACAATAATAATTTCACCTAATTTTTTTCTTACTGGTGTTGCTAATAGTGAGATAAATCAATAGAACAGATTAGAGCAGTATTTATAGATGTGTACTGAGGTATACTAGGACGATAAGCTGTGCAAAGGTATTAGGTGGGATTGCTCAGGATGTTTAATTTGCTGCTGTACATTGTGAGTTTCTAAGAGGTTATTATATGCAATAGTTCTCTAGCTTATTGGACCTCAGAATTCTTTTAAAAATGCATCTTGCAAGATAAATATTCTTCTTTTTCCTAATATGGGGAAAGCTCAAAGAGAGAAAGACATACCATTTGTACAATGATTTGAAGTTCTATGAAGGAGATACCTCAATTTATTTGGAAAAGGATAGGTTCAATAGATGGAATTTACACAACTTGGTAAGACTTGGAAATAAATTCCAGTTGTATTAACATTTAAATTTAAAAGCTAAAACGGCAGGGTAGAAGTAGAAGACACTGAGAGGAATACAAACTGCCAATAAGCATCTAAATAAATGTCCAGCCTCATTATCAACCTTAACAAAGAAACTAAATTGATACATGATTTTTGACTTAGGAGACTGGCCAAAATTAAAAACATATATTCTATATTCATATATTCCTAAAAACTGGTCACAAACAGAGATCATATTTCCTTTTGGAATATGCCAAGAGCCCCCAGCTTGCTTGACTCTAGGCAATTCTGTCTTGCATGGGGGGAGGGGGTCTCCTCACATCTCTGGGGAATGCTTACATCCTCTGAAGGCTGGTTCTGGTGGTCACCTGCCCCCGGCTGGTGGCCTCCCTCTGGACCAGTGCTCCACACCCTTGCCGGCCTTCCCTTGCTCCTCTTGAGCCACTTTAAGCTAAGTGAGGAAACAGACTACAGGTCATTCTCGTCAGCCCAGAGGAGAACAAAATATGCAGCTTAAACAGATATATTGAAGACCATGTATATCATATTCCCCAGACTGTGGGGTTAGCCCAGGGGAAGAAGTTAGGCAAGACTGGAAGGGGAAGGGGAAGACCTTGCCATGTCCCTTTTTACTCTTTTGAATTAAGAAAAACTTCAAACATACATAACAGTCCACAGAACAGTGCAATGGATGCCACGGACCCAGCATGCTCAGGTCTTCCCACCAACTGCCCGCAAACCATCCTGTGTTATTTTCGAAGGAAAGCCCAGCCATAAAGTTATTTCTTCTGTAAATATTTCAGAATGTATCTCTCCAACATAAGGGATCTTTCAAGCATAATCACAAAACTTATTACATTTTAAAAAATTACCAATATTTTTGGAATATCATTAAATCTAATAAATCTAATAAATGTCAAATTAAAAAAAAATAACAAATGGGTGTTACAAGGCAGAAAACATGCAGACATTACCTGGTAGGTAGGACTCCAAGAATCCAGAGGCCTGGCCCCACTACCACAGGGAGCTATCAGCTTTTGTCCTTCATTTTAGGTGTCACCACCTCTCTAAGCCCTGTGGTCACTGCTAACAGGGTCACCCTTGAGCACAGGTCTCGCAGCTAAAGCCCATTCTTAAAAGACAAAAAAAAAAGTAAAATCTTTTCCTACTTTATATTTGCATAATCAAAAGGCCAATTAATTTTTTTTCTTAGGACAAAAGAACAATCTGTTCTCAAAGGCATTTTATGCCATGCTTCGGTTAACTTGTCTATGTTCGTGTCTGTATTATTTATGGGAGGAAGTGTAATGTGGTGGCTGAGAGGGTGGGTTTGAATCCTGCCTTTGCCTCTTATGACCTAAATGGCCTTGGGTAGATTATATCATTTTTCTGAGCTATCATTTTCTTTTCTATAGAATGGGATTAATAACACCTACCTCTTGGTCACTGTAAGAATTAAATAAAATAATGAACACAGAATGTCATAGTGATGGTTCAGGAAATGGCAAGTATAATAACAATATTCTTTAAACTGAATGTATGCTAATAAGCAGCAAACTTTACTTTGAGCACGAATCGAGTGTGACCATGAACTCTGATTTCAAAGGCAGGAACAGGGAACTTCAGTCATTCATTAATTTATTCAACAAATGTGCACCTTATTTTGTAACATTTCTCTAAATACTAAATACATGCTAAACGGGGGGAAAACCACTTGCAAAACAAATACATGGGGGTCTCCTTACAAATTTCACCTGTATCTTTGTCCCACAGACATGACCATTGAGAGATTTTGGCATCTCTTTTTGTGTTCTCTCTGTGTTTGTTGTGCCTCTCCCTCTGCCGCTGCTATCTGTACCGATCAGCCAGGTTCCCAGAAGAAAACACAGTGCACGCACACTGGAGCCATTTAAGGAGAGTTTCATAAAGAGGCTATTTATAAAGATGTGAGCTGGTTTTAGGGAAACAAGAAGGGACAGTGCAGACAGCAGGGAGCCTGTTAGTACCTGAAAGCCTGAGGGGGTGAAGGCAGGAGAGGTTCCTGGGCCCAGGAGATGGAGAAGCTGATTTTTGCAGAGAGAAGGGCAGGCCCCCAAATGGCTCTGCAGGGAGGGAGCTGGGGGAATAAACTCTCCAGCCTCCCTGCCCTCTCCCTGTGGTCAATCAGCTGCAGTTCCTGGGCTAGCCAAGCCAGAAACCACCTAACACAGTCCACACAGCTCAGCCACCCCGGAAGGTGACTTTAAATCTATTCAGAGAATAAAGACACTTTTGAGAGTGAGAAGGAGTGAATTACTAATAATGCCAATAATCCCAGGACAATGAGCATAAATCTGGCTGTCCCAGGCAAGCCAGGCTATGCCATCACCCTGGGGAGTAAAGTGGAGAGCAAATCTGGAGGAGGAATGGAAAGATATGGTGCTATGTCTCACATCCACACCCTGCTATCATTTTATCCTAGTATGCAAATTTTATCTTTTTTTTTTTTTAAATTTAGGGCTCTATCATAAATCTTTCCCTATGTAATACATATTTTTTAAAACATAATTTTTAATTATATAAAATCATCTTGTATTACGGTTGTGACATAACTGATTTAAGCATTTCTTCATCTTTGGATATTTAAGCATTTTCTGATTTTCCCATTATAATGCTGTGGTGGACATTGTTGAACATAAACCACTGGACATGTCTCTAATTATTTAATAAATATAACTTGAAAAGCTACTATATATTACCTACCCAAGATAACAGATGAATACAATCTAGTTCTTGCATGTTATATATAGTCCAGTGGTTGAGACTTCTAACAGTAGCCTAACTAGGGAAAATATGGGACCTCATACATTAAACCAAAATGCCACCCCCTGAGAGGTAGAGAGGAGGAACAGGGTCTTGGTACCAGGCCACAGCCATGCTGTTTGCCTCTAGCATTTGCTGTCCTCCGTGGGTGCCCATTTGGCTCTGGACTTTGTTTTGTGGGGGTCAGTCTTCCTGCCCATAGCTCTTCCATCTGTCCCGCAGTCACCAGGCTAACGTGGGGAGTGGGGTTGTCTTCCTTTTGTGCAGTTGTATTGCCTTGGCAGGGAGCTGATGGGACAGGACCAGCTACCCTGGTCCCTTTTGGCCCAGGCAGAAGGCAGAGTGCCTGAAAAGGCACTGTTGGTTAAAGCTAGAGGTGCCAAGGAGCGTAGGGGTGAATTGCAGAGTGATGGAACCTGCTAGACAAGTTAGAGGAGATGCCTGCAGAAAAGGGAGAGTAGCAAGTGTGAGGGACATTGTTTGGGGACCTATTGTCAGGTCATGTTCCTGTGTAAGGTGGGCTGAATTCAACTTCAAGAGCCCTGTAGAGACAGGGAGGCCTGATGCCAGACTCTACAAATCCCATTATCATCTTTTCCATGAGGTGCCTGCAAATAAAACTTTGTTAGACTGCCTTGACAGCCTGGCCGGGTTTGCTTGTATTAAATATTTCTTGCTTCCCTTTCTGACGTCATGGTATTCATTCTCCTCTTTGCACTCTCATCCCACCCAGCTGACTTTCTTCTGACCTGCCACTCCCTCCTAGCTCTCAAGTGCTCAGGATCAGCACTGCTGTACCTTCTGCCTGGAGTGCTCTCCCTCCGGAGCTTTGCCGGACTGCCTCCTTCTTACCCTCTAGATCCAGCTCAAATCCTCTTTCTTAGAGAGGCCTTTTCTGATGTCCCAATTCAGATTAGCTTCCCCTAGACACTCTGTCCTATTGCCCGGTGTCATTTTCCAAGTAGAACTTGTCACCTGCTGAAATTACCTTGCTTATCTGGTGACCTGCTTACCACGCATCTCCCCAGCTTCTTAGACACGGTTTACCAAGCATCTGAGCCCCACCAGAGCTCACCGGCCTTGCTCTTGCTCTGTCTCTCGTACACAGCGAGGTTCCTGGCCTTGGACTGTGCTTGGTAATCGTGTCTGGGTGGATGAATATATTGTGGGTTTGCTGCTAAGACCCTTGCTTTGGGGGCAAGTTACTCTTTTTTTTTTTTTTTTTTTTCTTTTTTAGCAATATGTGGGCCTTCTACTTTAAATCTGTAAGCATGTCTCTTAATGATGTAAGCACAACACGAAATTTATTTTGAGTGGTTCAATTCATTCCCATGGGAAAGCTAATAAATAGAAAACGGTCCTATTTTCTTCAGGACATTGATATGTTATCTTTTCATATATAAAATGACACTAATTCAAGAGGCAGGATAAATCCTCACAGACACATTATTTGGCTTGCAACTGCACATAGGGTTAATTTAATATGAATATAATTTCAAATGTCAACTTTCTAATTTATGAGGAAACTTTAAATTTTGGAGGGATTTTTGGCATCTTTTTTTTTTTTCCTTCTAATTTCATAGTAAGTGGATCAGACAACAGGCTAAAAAATAATAAGTTTTGTTTTGTTTTTTTTTTAAAAAAATGGGGTCTCACTATGCTGGAGCACAGCTACCATTCACAGGTGGGATCATAGCCCACTACAGCCTTGAACTCTTGGCCTTAAGCAAGCTTCCTGCCTCAGCCTCCAGAGTAGCTGGGACTACAGGTGTTCACCACCACACCCAGCTTAAGAAGGATGATTTTAAAACATCCTAGGCTGATTGTACATGGTTAAGTTTCCTTAGTCCAAAAATAATGTGAAATGTTATTCTGAAAGTAGAAGCTACTTAGAGTCCATGTTATCATCTTCGTCACTTGCCCATTTACTTAACAATTCTATACGAACATTCTTTCTCACAGATAGATGAATATTGTACAGCATTTATTTAATTACCAAATATAATAATTAAAAGGGAATATTAATAAAAATATAACTGCCACAGCAATTTTTCATCACATGAAATGGAATGAACTTTTTTCTTTGTCTTATTTCAGCTAGAGACTTGTTAAATCACACTGATAAATCTAGGCGTGTGCTTTCTTTAATTCTTGTTAAGTAATTAAATCTCAAACCTCAAATCTCAAATATAATACCTTATATGAATATGGATTGAAAGCTTTTAGCATGACACATTTATAGGCAAGGGTATCTTTGGTTTTTGAAGGAAAAGGCCTTTAGGTGCTTTTATCTAGGGAGTTGGAGTGTTTTGCTTTAGTGCATGCATCCTTGGTCTCACCATGGGTCTTTGCACCATTCTCTAATGCCATTGCACATCTGGATGATGGTGGTGAAGAGCAATGACATATCAAGCACTCCTTTCTTTCTCATTTATGTACCTTTTTCTTTTTTTTAAAGACCTATGCAGATGGGACTGTAAAACCTTTATTCTAATGAGAGAGCTGAGAGTTTGGGAGAACCCACCTGGAAAATTCTCTTATTCTTTATATCTTTCCTGCTCTCTTTATGGAAAGCTCACCAAGCTTATAGGTGAGGGAGAACTTAAATGAAATAGAGAAGTAAAAATAAGGAAAATAGGGCAGCAACAAATCATAATAAAAATTTCAGTGGAGAAGGAAAATGGAATAAAAAAATCTCATAATAGTATTCATTTCTCTGTTGGGGACAGTGAGTCCATTTGGAAGAACCTGTGCTCCACCTTTAAAAATAACTTCATGGTGAGATTTACTTATATTAGGCATTTGGAACTTTTGCTTTGGTAATCTCGGGGCAGACTTTTTGTTCTTAACCAAAAGGAATGTATGAGAAAACCTACAGGAAAGCTACTGGTATTTATAATCCACGGAAAAGGAAAAGCTAAGATTTAATGGCATTTTTTTCTCCTTAGCTGTAGAATGACAAAAGTTCTTACTTGTGAATGTGAACTATAGGAAATCTCAGTTACTATCTCCTAGCTAAGTTTAGATATGTATTTAAAAGAAGAACATAAAGAAGATACAACATAAACCTGGGACTTCCAAGTTTGAGACACTTGGGTAGGATTTTAATAAACTAATTTATTTTTTTCTCCTTAATGTAGTTGTTAGGAGCATGAGTTTTGATGTCAGGACATCTGGGTGTGTGTATCTTGCCTGATCACTTTTGAGCTCTTGCCAGGAGGAAGTTAGGCAACTTCTCTGACCTGTTTCCTCATTTGTAAAAGGAAGATAATAAAATTGACCTCAAAAGTTGCTGTGAGTATTAAATTAGCTATACCTTGCTTAGAAAACAACTCTTACAATTAGTAAGCACTTAATAAATGCTATATGATAAATATAAGTATTGTTATTACTATTATTATTAGCTATTTGTTAATTTTGTTGTTGTTGTTAGCCCCTCTGCTACAAAGTGGGAATAAAACATGAATGCAATGATTTCCCTATCAGTTCTCTCTACCTTCTTGAAGTTCAGAGTGGACCAAGGGTTTTTAACAGGATTCCATGGATAGACATCAGGTATATAAACATAGAAATTCTACATAGACATAAATCTATGGTAGAGTTTTGGAGAAAATTTTTCCTCCAATTGTATGCAAAAGTTTAGATGAGATTTTTTTTTTTTTTTTTCCTGAGGAGACGATTTTTAGCCTTGTAAGATTATCGTGGGCCAATTATCCCAAAGAAATGAAGGAATTCTGGTCTACCAAGATGATTTTATCACAGATTACAAAGTCCCTACAAGCCTCCTCCAAGATCTGGCTGGAGGGGGCTGTTGATCAACCTTGGAACATCAGGGGAAAATTGGGGACTCTATAGAGCCCAAGTACTAATTCATCACAAAATACTTTCATTTCTTCAGAAAATTCTTATCACATTTTTTACTAAGTGTGCTTATACACACATACCCCCATATCTATGCCAATGAAAGAGGATTTGATACTGAAAAATTCAGCAGAAATATTTCCACTTTCATAAGAAAGGGGTTCTGAATCTTCTACACAGCATCATTTAATGTCTCCCCTATCCTGTACGTATCTGATGACTTGCTGTTGCTGTAATCTCCCTGCTAGGTTGTGAGTTCCCGAAGGCCGGGGCTGGAGTCGTAACAGCCTTTGAAGCCTAGTGTCTAGGATAAGACCCTGCACACAGTAAATGTCTGGCTCTTAATTGCACTTTAACTAACCTGCATTTAAGTATTCAGATACAGGCATGCATTTCTTGCAGAAGATGCAAGAATAAATCTATGAAATGTTTTGCTTTCTGTGTTGTTGGAACCAAATCCACCGAGACAAACTTAGTTTAAAAAGACTCATTAGCAGCTAATGATGTTGATTAGATTTTTTTTAATTCTCCAGTTGCCATTTAACTATATACAATGAGAGAGTGACAGACAGAAAGCAGAGGACTGTGCCAGTATGTTAAAGGAAAAAGAAGAGATCAAAGCCATGCAAAAAATAAAAAATAAAGAGGCGCGGTCAGAGGGAAAGGGAGGGAGGAGGAGAGAGGAACTGCCGCTTGAGAAACTGTGTCACTGCCCTCAGCTGCCTGTCACTGAGGGAAGAGTTTGCAACTCACAGAATTCATGTGGTTTCAGTCTGTGCATGCCGCTGGACTTTTGGTGAAACATTCACTCGTGGAACTGATTGAGATCATGTCTTGCTCATCTACTCCCAAAGCACAGTCTTGCTCATAGAACACATCCCAGGTAACTTCACAGTGCTTATCACCTACCCCTCTGCTTCCACTTCCCAAAAGGTTTTTAGCTATCCCAGCAAAGTACTTTTTGTTTTATTTGAACAAAAATTTATTTTTCTTTTAAAATGCTATTAAAAAAAAAAAAAAAAAAGAGGCAGAGGTAGGAAATAACAGAAACCTTCCTACTAGCCAGAACTGGGACTGGAGATGGTGGGGGCCCCCTATAAGGTGCTTGGTACCGGTTCAGGTATGGAGGAGGGAGCTAGCTTCTCCCCACCATAAGGAGTGTCATCCCTCGGTGCTCTGGCTATGGGACACTTGCCATTGCAGCTGAACACATGTTAGAATCCCCATTAGAACTATGTGGTTTAAATGACCTAAACAGTTGGGAACTAATATGCTCTTTTCCTGCCTAATGTAAAGACTACAATATGGCATTTGGAAGTTCCCTTGAGTCTTGATGATCTGGCATTTTCCATCATCACTTCCCTAATTTAGATCCCTACCATCTCTTGCCTGGTTTAGGCTCGGGTTTCAAATTGGTTTTCCCCTGTGGCCTTAAGTATCTGCAATCTCTTTATAGTTCCCTCCACTATCCCTCCCCCCCAAGAACCCGAAACACACCAAACTACATTGAGTTCCCCTTGATCAGTCTGTCCTCTGGGCGTACACATGCTGTTCTCTCTGCTTGAAATACTCTTCCCCCTTCCTCCCTCTCCATCCTTCTACACTGTTCTTCACCTGGATATGAATTCATCAAGTTATTGCTTCTCCAGGAAAATGTCCCCCAGATGCACCATCATGTCTGAACTTGGTGGCTCTCCTAGATATTTCCTCAGCTCCATAAACTATTCTCAACATGGCCCTTATATCCCTGTGTTTTAACTGTCTGCTCACCAGATGGCAGAGTCATAAGACAGTAAAGTGTGGGTCTTGCTAACCAATGCATTTCAAGTCCAGGAAGGTCTCAATAATTATCCCAGGAAGGAATAAATGAATAGGGAACCAGGGGACTGTGCCAAGGTTCAAGAATGTGTTTGCTAAGATTGTCTTTCACATCTTCTGTGTTCATGGATAAGAATTTGATAGTTCTTAAAGACAGTATTCTCTTACCACAATTTTTTCAAGTGGAGACTAAGGAGGAAAACCTTTCATTTAATTTGATCAAAATGCTATCAAAGGATGTGTTTATAAACCATTTGATAAGAGGGAGATAAGTTCAATGTGCTCTGTAAATAAGGTAACATTATATTCTTGTTATATCCGTTGTCCTAAAATAATTCTTAGTAACATACCCTTTTATTTTCAAAAGTTTCCTGATTTGGACAACAAATTATATGGTCATCAATATCTCTAAATACTTTGGGAATAATGCAGAGAAAAAGAAGAATCCCACCCACACAAAGAACATGTGAAAGATTTTCTGTATGTTTGAAAATAGAACAGGAAAAGGAAAACAATGACCAGTTCCAATCCTAGTTTAAGGATAACAACAATAAAATTTATATTTATTCAGCTCTTTGCACAATCATGATTGATGATAAAAGGGAAGGAAGTGATTTTTTTAGAGCTTCTTAAGCAGCTATTCTCAGTCTCTATCAGTTACCCAAGATAAAACATTTGTGAATTCCTTTTATTTGGGGAAGTAAGATTATTTTCAATTAACAGCTAAGCATTAATATTTCCCAGAGTTCTTTATAAAAGCCTAGAAAGTCTTATTTCAGATTGCCTTTTGTTTCTCATCCTTCCTTTTGATTACAGTTGATTATTAATTTTAAAAATAAATTGATATAACACAATCAATGTGTAATAACTAAACGGTTTCTTTGAGATTGTCCTTGCAAATTCACATACAAAAACACAATTCCAAAAACATCACATTCATCCCCAAAGCTGCTTGAGTTTAGTAAACAGATTTGCAGGAGGATTCATTTATGCCAAAAATCAAGAGTACCAACTCTTCAATTGGTTTAATTTCTATAGACTCTGTTAACCCTTTGTAATGTGTTCGTTTCTGGCATCTTTAATTGACATATATTCAATTAGAAGAGGTCCTCTGTCTTCATAACGGGCTAAAGAAATACCCTGAATTGGAGGCCTTTTTTTATTGAGGAAATTAATCATATAATATTTCAAGTTGAGTAAGATTACCCCAAGGTAAATTAAGGGTTATGTTTTACATTGCTTGAGCTACATGCTAGTTATGAGATTGCCATCCAGATCTTGAGTTGCAATGCCATGAGGTCCCCTCCTCACTGTCCCTCCTCTCTCCTCCCAGGGCCAACAGCATGACCTTCCCATTTCTCTGTCTCTCTCTACTACTTCCTGACCAACACATGAGCCACAGTATAAACAACCCCACCCTTAAGCTACTGGCTGCTCTCTCTGATAGCCTAGCTTGTGTCCTATCACTCTGCCTCTCCATATTGCCCTGAATTCGATAAGGAATAAGCATCGCCTCTAACTTTGTGCATTAACTTCTCTGAGAGCCAGTCCATACTTTCCCCTATGATTTCCATAGAGTTCACCATTGCTGCCCTTAACCTCTCTTCTTGTTCTGTAGGTAGAACCTGACTCACCTAATGCCTGCACAGATCAGAATCCTGGTCGACAGTACATTAGCAGGCTGTCGTGCCCCTGTAAGCTTGGTGTCTCTCAAGCTAGGGTGACTCCCATCGTTTGTGAATTTGCCAACTTTGATCATCCCTGAATCTTGTGGTATTTGTCCAGACTGGAAGTTTCCCTATGTTTTCTGATTAGCATTCTAATTCCTTGACTGGTATTTGAACTTGAATACCAGTTTGCTGGCCTACTCTGCCTAGCTCATGTCACTTTCTCCTCGGGGGCCCTTAAGGTCCTGACCCTTGGTTGGCATCCTGCCCCACATGACAAGCATCCAAGTTTGGAACTCCTGCTACCATGCTCTACTCATAATTAATAATCTTTCAGATAATGTATTTGGTTGAACTCAATCAAGTTTGGTTTTGTCATGCTCATAAGACCCTTTCTTGGGGGACAGCTCTATGCCCAGCTCAGTTTTAATAAGATGAACCCTACTTCCTCCTCATCCCCTCTGGCTTGCTATTGATGTTCCAGCATGTCCTGCTTTCAGAGCTCTTAGGTGAGGACTCCATTAAACTTGTCCATCAAGTTCAGTTCAATACACATTTATTGATTACTTTCTCCATTCAAGTATATGGGGAAAGGAGGGGAAGATTGATGAAATGGTACAGTCTCAGCCCTCCAAGAATTTACGGTCTGTGTGCAAGACACCTCAAGAGGTAGTTTTAACATATTTGCAAATAAAAAAGAGATTTTCCTATCAACTTGCCAAATGCAATATAAGCACTTGAGTAAAGCTTATTAAATTGCATTCTCTGACATGGAGAGCCTTTGTTCCCTCTCTAAGTGTCACTCCCAATCTACCCCATCCCTCAATATCATATCTTTCTCCTCATTAGCATTCCCTATGTATTTCTTTAGCCAGTAGCAAATTGTTCCTTTGACTTCTGCATCTTTGGCACAATCATGTCTGAGTAATGTAAGAATCTCCTTGAGAGGGACAATTTCTTCTTTCTTCCATAAAATCTTGTAATACATAATTAGTGGAAAATAACCAATAAATAGCTAGTGATTGAGGGCTGTTCTGTTAGATGGAATAAAATTTTTGTATTTTTTATCAGCAAGGAAAATTAAGTAACATTCTTTATTATGAACATTTATCAAGCATCCACAGAGCACTAAGAATGCCTTAGAATAAATACACTGGCAGAGTCCCATCCTGTCATGTTTACAATGAGGCAAAAAGTATATGTAATGATTTTCAAATTTTAGTATTTTTCTTTCCCATTATGATTGTATTTCATAGACTGATTTTCTTCAGACCCTATAGCTAATGATGATACCGATCTCTCAGAATTATAGTTTCCTCAAGGAAGGAGTGCATTACCCATGCCAAATGTGATCAAGAAACGTCTGTATGATTTATATTACCCAGGACCAGTATTTTCCTATATTTCTAAAGAGCTTTTATTTTTGCTAAGCAACATTTATATACACTTATGTATCTCTTACTATATGCAGGGTACTGTACTAAGAGCTTTGCAACTCCTCCCAGCAAGCTCATGAGGGATACAATCCCCATTCTATAAGCCAAGAGAGTGAGGCACATGGAAGTTAAGTCACATAGAGTGTGCTAGAGCTGGCCCCAAGCCTGGCTGGTGGGACTGTGGAGTGCACCTTCTCAGCCATGACACCTAGCTTCCTTTTCAAAGGTGGCTTTAGACACTTTAGTGCTCATTAGCACCTCCTGGAAAGGGTAGTATAGGGGACTCTTATTTCAATGCATTCCTGGTCCACAGCCTCATTTTTAAGAATTACTTACTCATCACAACTCCTAAGGAAGGAGCAACCCTACCTTCTATGTTATTTCTATATGGTCAGGGCCCCACTGACCATAACTGAATAGACCAGTGTTAGAAACATAACTCCACTTGGGCCAATCAAATTCTCTTTCCTTGGAATTCAGAATCAAAATGCCATTGGCACTAGAGACTGAGGTTGTATAGAGTCAAAGTTTGCACAGCCATTTCCTGCAGGGCACGGTCATGTGTGTTCATGCACTTTTGGCATGGCGCATGCACTGCTGCAGAGAGAACAAAGACTCCATGGCCATGGAGAGATAGAGAGAATGACTTTGATTTCTGTTTTCCAGTTCCTGGCTCTAATTTCCTGTAAGATCTACTTTCCCTTCATGCCTTGGTTCCATTAAATACTACTGTGTCAGGATTTCTGTTTGTTGGAATATGGGAAGTAAAAACTCATACTTGTTCATCTTGGTACTTGTTGACAGACCAAGTTTATGGACAAGGTCATTCATTATTTATTACCATTCTTATAGTCATCTTCACCATTCCTCTTTCCCAAGGTTGCCTATAAAAACAAAACTATTCCTAGAAGTCAGGAGGATGCTTGAATTTTATTAACAAATGTTCCAGAAAGGTTTTGCTGGTAACCAGTTGAAAGCAAAGTCCTTGGAGTATAACCAAAAACACAGATAACTCCAGAAGTTTTCAAGAAAAGCAGAGAGGGGCTCAGCTAGAGAGAAAGGGCCAAGGAAGAACTTGGATAAATTGACATTTCTGCCCAGGACTGGCCTGGACTTAGCCTTTGAAAGAAACAATTCTGTGAAGTAGGAGATAACTGAAACTAAGGATCAGAAATGACCCACATACACTAGCAATCCACTTTATTTCTGCATTTTTAGTCATGTGATTAATCCAGAGACAGATTCATAATCTTCTATGTAATTCATAGATGGAAAATCAGAACAACTTAATAATTAGAGATAGTCATTACTGAATGGTTTTCAGCTGGGTTGTTCTGAAGTCTTTATGAAGAATCAGCTCCAGATGGCATATTTCTTACCTTCTTTGAAAATGAAATCAGGAGATTTAAGATGTTCCCCAAATCAGGTCCAGATGAGGATCTCTTGATGCTCTGGTCTTATAAAGTTTTGCAGAAAAATCTCTTTAACATTTTTCATAGCATTCAAGAAGTCTTCAAAAACTAATACTTTTGCCCATAGGGTTAAATAAAAAAAGAAATATGCTGAGTAATTGTTGTGTACTATCGTAAAATCACAGCACTTGGAAAGGGCCTACAAACAAACAGAACGGAATGTAATCAGTTTTCAAACTGAGACAACTGAAAAAAACTGGACATAGAATTTCAATGTTACTTAGTATTATTCAAAAAATATTCTCTATCCATGAAAAATTTCTAAAATAATCCATAAGATTACTGGTGTCAATAAACTACTTCTAGGTTTCTAGGACATAAGTGAAACATCTTTTGCATAGATCTGAAGACTGTGCCAACAGTTTTCCGTTATGTCACACATTATGTAGGGTTATAAGCCTGAATTGCTTTTGACCATAGCTAATATTAATCAACACTTTAACTGGATGCTCTATTTGCAAAATCATCTTATGGCACTACTTTCAACGTCAGCGTCTATCACAAAATACATTTCAACTGTTTTGCAAACAAACTTTCTTCCAATTAATAATTAAACAGAGGAACAGCTTGCAGTATATGCTTGGAACTAATTTTACTATATATAGTGGGAAATGACAAGCACACACGAAGATGTGACTGAAGCCTGGTAACATTTAAATATTCAGTTTTTCCTCTGTTACCTTGACTAGAGCAAAGTTGGTTCCCAAGGTAAAAACTAAGTGGTCTGCCGGCATATGGTCTAACCTCCATTTGAGTGCTAAAAGCTGGATACTGTTTTTGTGAAACAGATGTTGTTGAGTGCAGCAATGCACAACTGACTCTAGCTAACAGCTGGGAATCCTTCGTGACCCATATAGCGAGAAATAAACATGGTCCTATGCTTGGCAAAAGTGTAAGGAAGCAAATTTCCATTTGTTAAGAGCTTATCAAAATGAAGAATAAATGTTTTTAGCCATAAACTGATTTTATTCACCAGAGTAATCTTTCCAGCAGCTTATGTGATGGCCTCATAATATTACAGGCACCCTTTGCCAGATGAAGACTGCAGTTGCACTGACATATAGTACAGATGGAAAATAAACATCTGCCTCAATCAAGAGAGAAGACCAAGGACAAGGTTGACGAATATTATCTGGCATGACTATCTTTTCGGGGAAGCATATAAATGCTACAGGACCAAAACCACTGGCATCGTCTGGTGTTGTCCTTATGTGGTTACTGACCATGAAGAGAGATGATTAGTATGCACTCTCCAAGGAGGAGTGGTGCAGATGCTCAGGATGATATGATTCCAACTCTCTAGGATCTGCTTTGCTGTAGCCACACCATGTGAGTCACAGAGCGATTCCATTTTATTTTATTTTTTTCATGGTTCGGCTGCATTTATTGTTCGCAAAGTTCCCGTTCTTGTTGTCGAACGTGACAAACAAGGCGGGGGAAGGGGGGGGGGAGAAGAGCAGCTAATTTGGAAAAGATAAAAGCATCTTTTTTCATCGTCGTAGGAAAATGTCAACAAAGACATCAAGTCCAAGTGCAAATGATTTCCTTTCCCAAATGATGGGAAGGAAACCTCAACATTTCGATTGTGAAACATTCTATTTTGTTACATGGTCCAACTTCACCTTTGACAAAACTGAGTGGCATGATGTATGTTCTGTGAGAAGGTACTCAGGTATACACACATGCTGCCGTCCTAGCACCAAGTTCCTTTTGTCCTCATTGCAACCAAATGATTCATGTGGCACAAATAATATGACAGATGTAGCTTTAAAAATTCAGTTTTATTGCGAGTGTCTTTTTGACTGAAACTTCTTTCATTTTCTGGTATCTCTTGTGGCCATATGGAGTTTAGATGGCAGTGAATTCCCTTCTACTAACTCAAACCCTTTTCTGCACCTGGGCACAATTTTGGAGAAGAAGATGAAGAAAAGGGAAAAAGTGTCAGGCTTAACATACAGAATCAAGTTATGAGTCAAAGGGTATTTTTTCCTCTTTTTGTGAAAAGACAATTTCAGTACTAGGATTTTGTTTGAATTTTATTTTTCAAAGTGATATGGTGGAGAATTCTATGTAGTGATTTTTGATTTATTCTTTTCCTGGAAAGATAAAGACACTTAGATTCTGATAATCTAGTTGAAGAAATTATGATCATAATTATTTCTCTACTTCAGAGTAGAGAAGGAGTTGAAGTCTCAGACTTCACCACTATCAAGAACAAATATTTACTCATTGTTTACTTTGCACCAGGTGCTATACTTAGGACTATATGTACTACTGTGTTTAATCTTCACCCAGATCCTCTGAGTTAGAAATCATTGTTATCCCCACCTTCCAGAGGAGGAAATTGAGGCACAGAAGGTTAGGTAATTTGTCTTAGTCACGCAGCTAGTCATGGTGCAGCCAGCGTTTGAACTGAGGAATCTGGTTCAAGAGTCCACACTCTTGACTGTGATGCTACTAGTCATCTAAGAAATTAATGCTCACTTAACACCAACCACCAAGATGTGCTGTTTTTGTTACCCCATTAATATGAACTCTTTTTGATATAGTGCTCAAAAAGATGTTTCATTTAATTATTTTGACTATATTACATTTTATTTATTCACAAAAGTAATTTATGACCATTGAAAGTCAAATAATAAAGAAATATAAAATATAGACAAAAATTAATAGCCTTCTCTTTCCTTTCAAATCAACCCTCCTAAAGTGATAAATATTATCAGGTGTATGCTGTTTTTTGTTAAAAAGTTTTTTATTATATACATTTATGGGGAACAAAGTGATGTTATGAGATATGTATATACAATGTGGAATAATTAAATCAAGCTGATTAACATATCTATATAACCTCAAATATTTACCATTTTCCATGGTAAGAACACTTGAAATTTACTCTCTTAGCAATTTTGAAATATAATACATTATTATTAACCACAGCACCATGCTGTGCAATACACCTCAACAAACTTATTCTTTCCATCTAGCTGAAATTTTGTATCCTTTGACCAACATCTACCCATTCATCTCATCTCCCAGCCTCTGGTAACCACCAATGTACTTTTTGCTTCTGTGAATTTGATTGGTTTAGATTCCTTGTATAGGTGAGATAATGCAGTATTTGTCCTTCTGTGCCTGGCTTATTTAAATTAGCATGGTGAACTCCAGGTTCATCCATGTTGTCACAAATGGCAGAATTTCCTTCTTTTTAGGGCTGAATAGTATTCTATTGTGTATATTCAGGTATTACATTTATACTATTTTTCTACTAATAATTTCTCTCTCTTTTTTCTCTTTTGTTCTTTCTTTTTAAATCCTCATAGAAGATTACACTTTATACATTATCCTGCAATTATCTATTATCTATACTCTACTTAACCATTTCCCTAATGGTTATCATTTATCTTTTAATACATTAATTTAGTGATTATCCCTAATCCAAGCAGTGCTGTAATAAACATGCTTATACTTATATCTCCATGTATTGTTAGTTTAGATATATATATCTGTATAAGAGATTCCCAAAAGTGAGAGTGATAGTGAAAGGGTATGTGTATTTTTTCTTAGATGACTTAAAATTTTTTAAGTACAGAAAAATTTGACCTGCAGGTACACACTTATATATGATTTATTTAATTATCATTTTTTAGCTTTAGTGAGATATAATTTACATATAGTAAAATCCACTCTTGAAAGTATATAGCTCTATGAGCTTTGATGCATGCATATAGTTGTGAAGCTACCACCACAATCTAGGTATAGAATGGTTTCTCCTACCCAAACTTCTCTTACTCCCCTTTGTAATGAACAGGCTTCCTTCCTCCACATATCTGTCTTTATAGTTTTGCCATTTCCAGAATATCACATAAATAAAGTCAAGTAGTAGGTAGGCTTTGGGTTTAGCATTCTGCAGTAAGAATCATCCACTTTCTTGCTTATATGAATCCTTCTTTTTATTGCTGAATCATATGTAATTGTACAGTTGTGGCACAGTTTGTTTATCCATTCACCAGATAAAGGACATTTTGAGCTGTCCCCAGATTTAGTGCTTATGAATGAAGCTGCTATATCTGCCTAAATGTTTTTACATGAGCATAAGTGTTTCTTTTGAGTAACATATAGAAATGGAATTGCCCTATCACATGGTAAGTGTATCTTCAACTTCATGAGAAACTGCCAAACTGTTTTCCAAAGTGGCTGTACCATTTTGCATTCACAATAGCAAGATGTGCGTTCTAGTTGCTCCATATTGTTATTAGTACTCGATATTGTCTGTCTGTTGTTGGTTTTTCAAAATTTTCATCATTCAAATAGGCACCTAGTGGTATCTCATTGTGATTTTAATATGCATTTCCTAGTGAGTAATGATATTGAAGATCTTTTCATGTGTATTTTTGCCATCAGTATGTCTTCTTTGGTGATGTATCTGTTCAAATCTTATGTTGTTTTTAATTGGTTTGTTTTCTTATTTTTGGTGTTTGAACATTTTTGTATATTCTGGGCACCAGTTCTTAACCAGATAATGTGATTTGTATTTATACTCATCTAGTCTGTGGCTCATTTTTTCATTCTCCCAAAGAACTGAAGCTGTTAATTTTGATAAAGTCAAATTTATCAGTTTTTCTTTTTTGGATTATGATTTTGGTGATTTATCTAAGAGATATTTGCCCAAATCAAATCTTTTTCTATGGTTTTCCTAAAATGTTTATAGTTTTAGATTTATTTTATTTTAGTTTAAATATTATTCATATAAGAACTAAATTTATAGTTAGGCTATGACTCATTTCAAGTTAAATTTTTATATGGTGTAAGGTATGTTTTTTATGTATTTATTTAGGTAAACAGGTTATTGATATGGTGAATTATGTTGATTGATTTTTGAGTGGTGAATCAGCCTTAATTAAACTTTACTTGGTCATAATGTATTCTTTTTTATATAAATTCAATTTAACAGTATTGCATTGAGAATTTTTGCATTAATATTTACAAGAGATATTTATCTATAGTTTTTTGTTGTTTTTCTCACATATCTTCAACTGGTTTTAGTATCAGGGTAATGCTGGCTTCATAAAATGAGTTGGGAAGTGTTCCTACCTCTTCTGTTTTATGAAAACATTTGTGTAATATTGGAATCATTTTTTCCTTGAATGTTTCACAGAATTCACCAGTGAAGCTATCTGGACCTGAAGTTTTCTTTGTTGGAAGGTTTTAAACTATGGATTCAATTCCTTAATAGATATAGGAATATTCAAGTTATCTATTTTATTCTTGAATTAGCTTTGGTAGTTTGTGTGTTTTTAAAAATATTTGCATTTCATCTAAGTTGTTGAACTAATGGGCATAAAATTTTCTATAATTTTTTTCATCTTTATAATATCCATATGATCTGTAGTGATGTCTCCACTTTCATTCCTCTAATTGGTTATTTGGTTTTTTTCTTTTTAGTTTGACTGTTTTGGCTATATGTATATCATATTTATTGATCTTTAAAAATATACAGGTTTTGGTTACATTTTTTCCTATTCATCTTCTATTACTAATTTTGTTGATTTCTTATTTTATCTTTATGATTCATTTTTTCTGATTGCTTTGGGTTTAGTTTGCTCTTTTCCTGATTTCTCAAAGTGGAAGCTTAGATTATTAATTTGAGAACCTTCTTGTCAGCTCTCACTTAGCACTATCAGGTAGATGGAAGGGATTTTTGTAGAAAATATGACAAGATACAGCTAGTGGACATGAACAATTATTGATTTTGTAGTAAACACACATATTCAAATTCCAAAATTAAATTAAGTCAGCAAATAGCAATTTCTTAATTTTTAATATTATTTTAAAAGAGCTGCTGTATGTTGTTGAGCATGAAATGTGACTAAACTAGATGGTACACATACAAGATAGTGGTCAATGTATAACTAGGTGAAGACCTGGGGTAGAACAAATTCACCATCTTATCATGACCAAGTTACAACTCTATTAGATATTAATTTATACCTGAGTACTTCCATATTGCACATAAGATTTGAGAAGGGGCTTAAAGCATCAAATTAATGATACCAGAGTTATAGGAATAGATGAGAATAGAATAAAATAGTTGTAGTATGTTAAAGCTGGACGGAGCCGTAAGGTTATGTAGTTCAGCTTCTTTATTCTAGTAATGAGAAAAGGAAGGGCAAGAGAAGTTAACTGACTTGGTCATTATGATCAAGATAACAAGGACAGTGTTGGGCTCCCTGGCCAACAACCTATGTTGTTGCTCTAAAGGCAAGGACCATGTCTCTTTTTTTCTTCAGATTCCTCACAGTAAAGAACAAAATGCTATGTATTATATCACAAATAATGAGAAATATTTAAAGTTGAAAAACAGAAAAAGAGAGAGAAAAAGATTTATTTTGTTTCTGAAAGAAATGGTTTTCCTAGTTGTGTTTGTGGTGAACCAGTAAAAAACAGTATCTGAAAAAAACTGATTAATCTGTACTACCATTCTTCCTTAGGAGAAGGAGGACCCTACCTTTGTTTTCGATTTTTTTCCTATCAGGTTTAGGTAGGTTTTATTCTACCCAGAGTGGTATTTCTTGAAGGTGGGACGGAGTGATGCCAAGATCTCTTATGTTCCTTCCAGCTACACTGTTTGGTGGACAATTAATAATAGTAAGAAAAAATAGTTTTTGAATGTTCGGTATAAACCTCACATGTAAACAAGGTAGAGTATTAATTACTTCTGAAAATTATCAGATTCATTGTGAATAGCTCTTAGGCATCTCTTAGAATCCCCTAAGTGTTAAACATTTATTAATTGTTAGTATGTTCTCTAACTTTGAGCCAAAGGGGAATTTTTCCAACTTGTGCTCACTATGGTAATATGTCAGATAAAAATTATATATGTTGTTATTTAATAAGAAAATATTATTAGTGGTTTAAAGAAAACTTATACTTTCTTATTTTCCTGGGATATCTGAAAAATAACCTACTTAGTAATAAAAAACAATACAAACATACATTTACACAGAAAAAATATCCCCCCCAAAAACAAAATAAGCTTCCATTGTAGCAAATTGAAGATTTAGCTGGGCCCAAGGAATATCCACTAATATTTTCTGTCTTCTGCCCTTATTATACAAGAATTTTACTTTATTGAAAGAATGTCATAATCCCCAAATCTTTAAAAATCTTAAAAAGAGAAAAATTCCATTTTGTAACTTTTTTATCTTTCTAGATTGAGTCTTGATCAGGGTTTAACATTCTACCATTAAAAGACAATTACATTCACCTAAATATTAACCTCTAATAAATTGTATGTGCTTTGGGGATGGGCAAGACATGTCACTTTTTTTGGTCATTAACATGTTTAAATAAATAGAATTATACAATTTTCCTTCCTGTGTTATTAATACGGTTTTAGGGTAAAGATTTTCAGAGCCAAGAAGCCACCGAGGCAAGTTTTGATAGGAGGAAATACAGAGAGACAGAACCGTGATTCAGAGTTATACTTAGGAGGGCCAGGCCTGTACAAACTGTGGTACAGGATCATGGGTAGCCAGAGGCCATGAGATGGCACTGGGCATCTCAGAGGGTGAGAATTGAGAGGTAAGTGTGAAGATCATGAAGAAGCTGGCACTGGTCACAAATTTTGTTTGTTTCACAGTTTTTCATAAGACTGAAGATTAACATTTGAAGTTTTCTTGAAACAGGGTGGAAATGTGCAATGCAAAATACGTAGAAATATGACTTTCTTGCCATTATTCTTAGTTTGCATCACAAGGTTTGCATCTTTTAAAATCACAATACATTACTTAAACGCATGGCAATTAATACAGAGGCCCTGATCCCAGTAGAGGGGTGTAGAACATTTATTGAGACCTTTGCACACACCCAAAAATGGTACTATAATTTTTCAAGGGCAGAACAAGAGGATTTGTGGGAGCAGTTCTAACTACTTCCTTTGGAACTTACATCTTTGGCTGACACATCGGGTTGAGCCTGTAAACCACTTTCCATAACATATTATTATTACCTCTAGCCCCGTCTAACTTCTTTCTTTCACACTAACCTTCCTCAAAGAGCAGTCCGGAATCAATTTACCTTCCACCTTCTGCTGACTTCTATCATCTATTGGAATATGTTTTGGTTTGGGTTTTTTTGTTTTGTTTTGTTTTGTTTTGTTTTGTTTTTGCCTCCACAACTCTGCAGAAACTGCACTAACCAAGGAGAGCCCTTCAAACTGGCAAGCCCAATAAACACCAGTACTCGCTCACTGGGCCTTCTGCTGTGTTGGACCTATTGGCGAGCCACGTGTTGGTGGGCAGGGAGGCCTTCTCTAGAGTCCTGGCTCAGCCTCCATCATAGGCACGTATAATATTAGGTATACCTGACTCTCAGGGTTGGGACCTTCACAGGATCCTGCTGCTCCTCCAGCCTCTGGGTTCCCTAATGATTTCTGTCCAGGATATTTTCCTGCCTTTCCCCCAAGAGTAGAGAGTTTTTCCTCTGTTCCCTTTTTCTACCTTTCATGGGTCTTCACATGTATCCTCATGGTGCTGTGTGTTCTTCCCTCAGTGGCTTAAAAATGTTTTTGTGTGTGTAGAGGAGAAAGAATGGAAGACTCAGGGCAGACTTGGAGGCTCTTTCCTGGCAGCTTCTGCTCCTCTTCCTAAAGCACCACAAGGAAGACTTTCTCCAGTTTCTCTCCTCATTCCAAATCTTTCTTCTGAGTACCTGGTGAGGTCCATGAAGCAGAAAAGAGACGGCCCGTGACTGTGCCTTTTCCTGTGTTTTGACTCCCACAGGTTCTATACTCTCACTCTAACCCACACTCAGCATTTAGCAATTTGTTAAAAATTTTAGGTTAATTTTTCTTGTCAGCTTATATAGCCCCTAGTGTGTGCTGTATGTAGGTAAGTAGGTCTTGCATCCTGTTTTTTTTTTTTTTTTTTTTTTGAAAGCACTTACCTTTAGGATAATCAATTCCTTATTATCTTGTGATCTCAGCTCTTTAATGTGTTCAAAGAAAAAAATTAATTGGCCTTTTTCTTGCTTTGTACATTAATACCTTTTTCTTCTTTCTTATTTTTATTGATTGTAATGGCTATCTTTGAGCTTTCTACACTTAAAACAGAAGCCAGAAATCTTACCTTCATTTTTGAAAGACATTTTTGATGGGTATAGGATTCTAGGTTGACAAAATTTCAGTCTTTGATACTTGAAAAATATCAATGCATCATCTTCAGGCTTGTATGGTTTCTGGTGTAAATTCTGTTGTCATTCTTTATTATCCTATAAATAATATGTCTCTTCCCCACCTCAGGTGCTTATAAGAAGTTTTTCTTTATCAATGTTTCTCTGAAGTTTGATTATGATATATTTTGATATAGTTTTCTTCATCTTTATTTTGCTCGAAATTCATAGAATTTTTGGATCTGTGAGTTTGTAATTTCCATCAAATTTGGAAAATGTTCTATGATTATTTCTTCACTTTTTTCTGTCCCTCTTCTCTTTTTCTTCCGGGGTTATAATTACATTATATTAAGCACTTGGCATTTTCCACAAGGCTCTGATGTTCTTTTTTTCTGTTCATTTTTTCAGTGGTATTTTTCTCTGAGCCTCATTTTGGAGTTTCTGTTCACATGTCTTTTAATTCACTAATCATTTCTTCTGTAGGGTCTAATCTACTCTTAATTATAGTCAGTGAATTTTAAATTTCATATTATTATGCTTTTCACTCTAGAAGGCTTTCATGAATTCCATTACTATTCTTATCACGTTCATGATTACATCTGCTTTTTTAAACATATGGAGTATATTCGTGATAGTGGATTTAATGCTATTTGATAGTGTTAAATTGTGTCTGATGATTCTCTCAATCTGCCATTTCTGTGTCTATTTATATTGCTTAATTTATCTCCAGGTTTTGAGTCCTCTTTTCCTGCTTCTTTGCATGAATAGTGTTTTCTTTTTTGGATACTAGGCATTGCAAATTTTATAATTTATATTTCCTTAAATATTTTTGGGCTTTGTTCTAGGACACACTGAAGTTACTTGGAATCAGTTTGTTTCTTGTGAGCCTATTTTTAAACTTTTATAGGGCATGTTCAAAGCCTCACTACTAAGGCAATATCTTTCTAGACCCTACATGATTCTTCTTATGTGTGGAAATCTTTCCACTCTGACTGAGTGAAACACAGATTCTTCTCAAATCTATTATCAACTGCAGAGATTATTGTACTTTCCTTTTCTTTCTTCTAGTTCTTACTTTTCTGGTACTTTCCTCCTACCATGTATGTGCAGATCAGTTCTTAGTCAAACACTCAAGAGAAACCCTCTGCCAATCTCTAGGTCTATGTTTGTACAGTTTATTTCATTGAAATAATAGGGATTTCCCACCATACATTCTAGGTATCTCGGCTTTCCTAAATTCCCAACTCTGTCTCCTCTACTCAGCCAAGCCTCTGCTCTCTGACTAGGCTTCCACTTCCACTAAGGTCTGGAAAGTTTCTGTGCGCTGTTAGCGTGGGCAACTGTAGGTCACATCTCATTGGTTCCTTATTTCCAGGGATCACTGTTTTGGATTGCTTGTTGGCAATGTCTGAAAATTGTGTTTTATGCATTTTGTCTACTTGTGTAGTCGCTTAAGGCAGGAGGACAAATCTCATCCCTGTGAGTGTACATCATGGCCTCCCAGAGCCTGTTCCATGTTATACTGTAATCCAGAAACTTTGTTCAGTTCAAACATCTGCCCTCTCTACTCCAGTTTCTGAGATGCTGGGGGCTGCTGGAGGAAATCATATAAATGTGAGCAATGGTGACACTATATTTTTACAGTCCTCAATTTCAGCTGCCTTCCCAGCACCATTTCCCATTACAGCTATTGCAAATGCTTGCCAACCTCTTCAAGTTCCCAATTCCAACATCCAGAATCTTTCTGTAAGCATATTAATCTTTTTTTTTTTTTTGTAAGCTCCAGAGACTAAAGATATCCTAATGGAATTTCCTCAAGTCTCCTACTCCTGTTGATATGCTTAAAAACATATCTTTTTACAAATTCTTCCCCTATACTCATTACATATTTTCTTTTCTCTTTTCTGTGATCTGTGATAGATGGCTTCCTTTATTATATTTTTCTTTTTATAGGTATTTTGCTTGTTATTGTATCTTTGTTGTTTTGTTTGATAATATGATTGTTGCAAATGATTAAAACCTTATGGAAGAGTGAAAGCCATTCCCTGCACATATAAAAATTAATAACTTAGAGTAAAAGTCAGCTGTTGCTATTTTTTCTGCTTCTGTGAAGTTCTCTTTCAGAGGACATTCTTCATAACCTTGTGAATGCGGCTGACAGAGGCCCCTATGCAGACAACTGTTGTTCTTTGAATACCTAGTACCCCAGTGCTAATCTCAGTCAAATGTTTTCCTTTGCTCCAAATCCTCCAATGATTTCTCCTTTTTTGTAGAGTAAAAGCCAAATTTCTCAAAATGGCCTATAACACCCTCTGTAGCCTTGCCCTTCACTACCTCTCATCTCTGATCACTACGCCCCTCCCATTTTTCCTTCCTTTCATCCTTGTCTCACTGGCCTCTTTATGTCCCTTGAATCTGTTGGGGCCAAGGGAAAGCTTCCCCTCTGCCCTCTGAAGGTTTGCTGAAAATGAACTGATAATAAGCAGATTAGTAGGAGAAAAATGTATACAGGTTTATTTAATGTGCTTAAGCATGGGAGAATTGCATAAGCATAGCTACCCAATAACCCAATAAGGCCAGATGCTTCTATATCCTCCATATGGGAAGGGGAGATAGGGAGTGTAAGAGTAAATGATATTCAGAAGAAATGAATGAGCCCAAAGAACAGTGGCCTGGTATGAAATTCCCCCGAGTTCTGGGGGAGGCAGCAAGAAGATGAGAGACAGAACTTTACTGAGAACAAATATTGTCTTATTATTCAGATAAAGCCTCCCAGGTAATCTCTTGGAGCTGCTCTCAGAAGAATAGATGAAAAGTCTGTTTGGGCATGGTGAAGACTCCTAGTCTCTTCTCTTCTCCATGGTTAATCTTTCCTGGTTATTTGATGAGACTCATGGCAGGGGGTCTTAAGACAATTGCATTTCTTTTGGAAAGAAGCCTTTTTAGTCACATAAGGAAATTCCCGAAAGAGTCCCTATGATCAGAGAGACAGAGAGGCAGAAGAAGGTCAGAGAGAAACTTCGAGGCTACTTCTTTAGTTCAGCATATCAAAGTATCAGAGTGTCATATTTTGGGATATTGTTTTCTGAGTCCCAACATATAAGAAGCACAGTCAGCACATTTATTTGGCTCTTCTGTTGCCTCAGTCTGAAACTCTCTTTTCCAGAAATTCACATGACTTGTTCGCTCACTTCCTTCAGGCATCTCCTCAAAATTCAGCTTACCAGGCCTTCCTTGACCATTTTGCAGAAAATAGCAATACTATTCTGCCACAGCAGTCTCCGGCACTACTTCGTTTCACAGCCCTTGACATCACCTAATATGTATTATGTTTATTTGTTTACTGGTTGGTTCTTCCCACAAACTATAAGCATCATAAAGGCAAAAATGTTCACATTTTTGGTTCACTGTTTTATTACAGGCACCAATAGTAACTCTCACACAGTGAGCACTCAAAAATTATTTGTTAAATAAATGCTTTATTTCTCTCTTCAGTTTATATTTGTAGTTTCCCAGAGAACAAACACATGTGTAGTGAAGTCTGGAGTTATTTCATGATTGGCTAAAAGGTCTGCTGGGAAATTCCTCCTCCAGAAATTCCAGAATTCTTGTTTTCAGGCCTGGTCATGAGCCTACAGTTTACCGTTTTCTTGAAGTAATCGTATTTCGTGAGCTTTCCCTGCCATGGTGAGGCAACTCTAATCTATCTCAGTAAGTCTAAGTAACTTCAGATCTGAGGGATCAGAAGTTGATTACTTCCTTTCCTTCTTGCGTAATTGGTGATTTAAGATACAATAAGCTTTGTTTACCAGGAAATAACTCTAACTGAATTATAAAAACTTTGCTATTGCCTAAGAGAAACACTTAAGTAACCCTTAAAATAAAAGTATATTCTTTCAATTAAAAAAAAACAACTTGTTATCTGCTACATCTACACATAAATTTTTAACTTACATAAGCACAATTTTATTTCCTATTCTTCACCCAACCTGCTTTCTTTACTTCATCTATTATTAAAATTTTCCCATGTCAATACATAAAATATTAATTTATTCTCTTTAATGTTCACATAGCTGCCATTTTATTTTAAAACTCTCCTATTGATTTCCACTTATGGATCTTTTAACATCATTTCAGGGAACACACTTGTACATATGTTAGGTAGATAGCAAGGGATTCTGGGTCTTCTAGGGACAAAAGTGAGTGCTGTGGCCCCCAATTTAGTCATGTCCTACCCTAATCCTCTCCATACCTGCAGGAGGAGGGAATACCCTACAAATCTTGCAATCACAACTTAGTGTTCCAGCTGCAAAACAATGCAGAGGACTCTGTAGCCCATGGACCTAATAGTATAGGTATCATAGCATCCAGAAATTGACCTAGAACAAATGCACGTCTAGTTAAGACTCTGGTAATTTGATTCCTAAAGGTCCAATCAAAGTGATTCCATGGTTACATCTGAGCTATGAAGGATGTCCCAATCGGGGCACTATAAAACAAGATTGAGACCATAATCAGTCCCTTTTTGTGCCCTTCCCTTGGCTCTCCCTTTGCTGCGACAATGGGTCCAGTCATCATCTGTGGCGTATGTATCATGCTCTGTAAACCTATATCTTGCTCTTGCCCTATAATTCTATCTTTCTGTCCTCAATAAACCACATTTCTGTGCTTGCCTAACTGTGGCATATCTGGTTATTCTTCAGCCATGGGTGTGCCAAGAACCAACATTTTCAGAGTGAAACCTGACACATATACCTTTAAACAATTATTTCCTGAAGAAAGTGTTAAAAGTAGAAACTCTCAACCAAAATGTGTGCATATTTAAAATTTATTTTTGTTGCCAAATTATCTTCAGAAAGCTGCCAATTTATACCCACATCAATAATGCAAATTACTTCATAGTTTCCCATATTCTCACCATCACTGGATCTTACTGATTTTTAATCTTTTTGCTCTAATAGGGAAAGTTATTTTATTATGCATTTCATTCTTTTATTTTGCATTTCTTTGATTAAAATCTCATATTATTTTGTATTTTTTGGATTAATAGTAGAGTTGAGCATATTTCTTATTTATAGTATCCATTTGTATTTCTTCTATGAATTTCCTCTTAGTGAGCCTTTCTTATTTTTCAAATAAATTGATTTAAGTGATTTACTTTTTAGTACATGACTAATTTTTAGAAATTATTTTTCTTTTTTTTTTTTCTTTTTAATTTCAGAATATTATGGGGGTACAAAAGTTTTGGTTACATAAATTTCTTTTGTACCATTTGAGTCAAAGTTATAAGTGGAAATATTTTATGTATAGAGAATCAAGCCAGTTATTTAAATCATCTGTTTGTTTATTTATTAATTGGTTATTTGACCTACCAAATTCTAGAATGGTTTTCAAAAGTATTCCATTATCATTGTGGCTTTATTTAATTCTCATCATATTCTTAACAGCTTTTGTTTTGTGCATTACAATGCAAGGTCATTGGATATATAAAGGTTAAGACTTTTGTGTGCTTTTGATGGATTTTAATTCCTTGGCTGGTCATTTCTATAGTACTTAGTCATTAAATAGTTTTGTCAAAAATGTGATGTATCTTGCAATTTGTCTTCAGAAATTAGAGTATTTCCTCAAGTCATTTTCTTTGTTTTGGCTCCTTTTCTTCTGTTATCATGTAGGGCTTCTCTGCAAAGTGTGCTTTCTACTTTCCTGGATTTCTGCGTTCTCCATTTTTAAATGCCTATTCTTAACCAGCTCTTTCCTTTAGTCCTATAATCCTGCCAAAGTTTAATCAAATAACAGAAGGAAATAAATACAAGCAAACCAACAAATAACTCCCCTTTCCAATTTCTTACTTTAACTTGAAAACTTTTCTAGTTCTTACTGTATGTTTTTTGTCTTTTCATTGTCAAGTTATACAAAAGATAGTATTTAAATCCACAGATTCCTCATATTCATCTTTTCTCTATTCCCTCCTAAAATCTGGGCTCCTTGTTCTCTTCACTATGATGTCTACTTAGGGAAATGTTATCAACTTATACCTAAATTTCCACACACCATTAATTCTCTTGGGGAAATACTTTTACAAAATACTTTTGATTTTTGCAACATATTTCTTAGACTCCTTTGCCATTTGTGTTTTCTTAGTGTGCCCTTTACACACCCAAGTTCATCTGCATTCATTCATATGGGAATCATCCTGAGATCTGTAGCTCTGATGCAAATTTCTTTCCCGAACTCCAAACACACAGAATTCTTGAGGGTCTATGTGGTTATCAACAAGAGAAGCTGAGAGAACCCATGTAAAACTGTACGCATTGTCTTCCCTTCACTGTACTTGATCCAGATTTCTAAATAGTACTTGAAAGCCTTTGCTATATCTATTGGATTGTAGGTTGGGTTCCATTCTACTTCACAGTGGTATTCAAATGAGAGCTTGAGGGACAGGAGGGTCCATAATCTCTTAAATCCTTAAAGGAGGTCCTATCTCCAGGTTGGAACTCACTTCTGGAATGTCTTTTTTTTTTTTTTAATTTCAGCATATTACAGGGGTACAAGTGCAAATGTTTAGGTTCCATATATTGCCTTTGTCCCACATGAGTCTGAGCTTCAAGTGCATCCAACCCCCAGACAGTGCGTATGAAACCCATTAGGTGTGAATGTACTCATCGCCTCCTCCCCCCACAAACCTGCCCAACACCCAGTGAATGTTACTACTATATGCGCACTTAAATGTTGATCAGTTAATAGCAACTTGATGGTGCGTCCATGTGGTGCTTGTTTTCCCATTCTTGTGATATTTCACTTAGTAGAATGGGTTCCAGCTCTATCCAGGATAATATAAGAGGTTCAAAGGAAAAAAAAAGACTTTCTATTAAAAAAACATCTGCACCAGAATGTTTATAGCAGCACAGTTCACAATTGCAAGATGTGGAAACAACCCAAGTGCCCATCAGTACATGAGTGGAATGTCTTTTCTTTATGAATGTGGAAGCAGGAAAAAACAAGGCAAAAAACTAATGTTGTGGGTAGTAAATTAAATCCTTGAGGGCAGGGAGTGAGAGTTATTCACCTTTTAAAACTAGAATAGTACCTGGAGCATAGTGCATGGTCAGTACATGCTTCTTAAATTACACTGAACCCACTCTTGGTTGAACCTTACTTATAGCTTGAGACGTGGTTCAATGGTAGGAGAAAAAGGCCAACATTTTTCATGGATAATCCTTACCCTAAACCACAGAAAACTAAAAGTGTTTTACAAAATTGAAAAATTTTATGCTAAATTTGGGTGCCTGTAGGACAAAAATGTTGAAATCTAAAAATATAGTCGTAATTTCCATTAATGTATGTAATTTTACTTTGTCAAAGAATCAAATTTATTGGCTCATTTAACTTGTAGATATGTCAACTTTATTATTTGGCATGCAAAAATATGTCATGTTTTTTGACCCTAGTGTTTCTGCTTCCTCTTTAAACACTGTTGATTCTTTTATTGAATGCCCTAAAAGGTTCTGCCAGTTTTAAACCCAGGAGGCTGGTACCCCATCTGTTTAACTGGAAACCATCTAATCCAAACAGACACGTCTCTTCTTAGGAGGTATTTCCAATGCTCTGTGAAACCAAAACTTTCCATTCTGTGCTGCACATACATCTCTCAATCTGACAACGTGTTGAACACATTGGGGTAAATGCCCAGATACCCTTGACACCACGGAGGTTGGCCAAATTCTGGCCAAGTCTCAATAACAGAATTCTAGTAAAGAGCAAGTCACCCGCAAAGACAGAGGCTGTCTGGGAATCTAATTGGGTGCAAATCCACAACATCCCTCACATCCTGCTTTGAAGCTAGAGAGTTTAGATCAGATACAACCCAGCCTAGAGTATGAGAGTAACTCAGATTTGTGTCAGAATCCTAGGCTCTTCAATGTGGCATTTATAATGAAGAATGAACCTGCAGTTTAATGTAGAACTGGACTGATTTATCAGAAATTTAGCTTCATTAGCTGTTCTCCTTGATATGTGAAACTTCCTAGGGATGCCTTATTCTTTTCACAGACCTCTGTTATCTGATGTTGCTTCATTACTTTGTAGACTGACTATTATGCGTTAAGATGTACTATGGTCGAAAACGGACTTTAAGAGTCTGCTACTTAACTCCTTGATCTGTGATTTGTGGCTGGAGGGAAATGAGGACAGTGTTTAGTCATTACTAGTTTTACAAAAGTAGTATTTTTTATTATCATTGAAGCATACTTGCTTCTTGTCTCTTTTTATTGTCAGAGAATAACTGGTTTGTATAAATGAAACAAGAGCTCCTAAAAATAACTTTCTAATCTCCTCCCTTCTATTTTTCTTAATACATTTTGTATCCTTTCTATCCTTCTACAGTTTTCACCTTTGATATCGTAATGCTTGTCTCAGCTAATACCTCATTGAATGTTTTTCCTAAATATTGTCAACTTAAAAATTATTTTTAAAATGCCTTTTTTTTTTGAAACAGGGTCTCACTCTATTGCCTGAGCTACAGTGCAGTGACCTCAAACTCCTGAGTTTAAGTGATCCTCCTCCTCAGCCTGCAAAACTGTTAGGATTATAGGTGTGAGAACCATGCCTGGCATAAATGTCTTGGTTTTTAATTTTCTTCCCCAGGTCTCCTTTTCTGTAACATATTTATAATTTCTCTATGGTCTTAAGGTTTTTGGCCATTGAATGGTACATATCAAAAATTCCTTGGAGACAAAGTTGGCACATTTTCAGAAGTCCTAAAAAACTTATTTTAATAAATTATTCTATTAATATCTGTGATTTTACAGCTCTTATCACTTTTGTGACCTGAATGTCACATGAGTTTAGGTAACTTGCCTTACCACTAGGAATCCTCAAATTTGCATAAGTGATCAGGAGGATATGTGAATACTAAGGTAAAGCACAGAACCAAGTTCACTGAGACATAGCACTTGGGTATTTCTGAATAGAAGCATGACAGGTGGAGAAAATAGAGTAACTTATGTCAATTCACCTCCCCCACCCCATATACATGCTCAACTGCCAGAAGTTTGCTATCCTATCATACAGGCTCTCAAACATTTGACTGTGTCCAGCATGGATTATGCCTAAAAATCTGAGCTGCTTCTGTTTTTGTCTTTTAGTTTTGTTCAACCTTCATGGCCCCATCACTCTTAAAAATATGGCTCTTTAACCACTCTGGTAGCTTTTATCAGTAATGAAATTTAATTTTATTAGGTGGCAAATAACCTATATTGTAAAGGAACTGAGAAGACTTAAGCATGAGAATATTAGCAGCCTACCTACCTTCCCCCAACCCCCAGCACACATACACACACAACCAATAACAATCAAGGTATTTCCAAATATCCGACTTACTCATTTATTTATTCACCATTATCACCAATATCACCATTATTATTTATTCACCTTTATGTACCAGCACTGTTTATGCATGGGGCACACAGTGATAAACAGAAATGAGAGGAGAGGCATTCTCCGTGCACAAATATTATCTGAAATTAAAAACAGAAATGTTCACCAGCATGATCTGTAGTATTTCATCTTATCCATTGTTAGATAAAAAACAAAAATGAGCAGTATGAAGATAGGAATCTTAACTGGAAAGCACACTTATATTAATGTTTATATAATTGAATATTAAAAGTAAGTACAAGAATATAGCATATTCTTGATGCAGAGGAAGCAGTCAAGAAATATCTATTTTTCTATTATATTTTTGCTATTAATATAAAACTATTTTTAAAATCAAAATATAAACTATAATTTATTATTTATCAATTGAAAAATTAATCTTTGCTTTTTCCTATGATACTTAAAAATCTTAATCATAGCAAAGAGAATTAAGGCTTACTGAATTTAATTCCTACTTATTCTACTAAAATAGTCTTATGTGGGTGTACAAATGTTGAAAGTTTGGGAACTGCATAACATAGTTTGAAGCAGCTGACATGTTAACAAACTCTATATCAGAGGTTTAGATGGGATTTTAATTTATAAGAAAAGATGCACAGATAAATATCCTTGTCTGTGAACCCCTAAACCCCACAGCTTCCTAAAAGTTCCCTTTCTGTACTTAATTACTTTCATCATAAAAGAAAATGGCCGTATATGACCACTCCAGTCCTCTGAACCCTTATCTATGCTTTCATAGAATCCAGTATTGTTTTTAAGGAACTTTTCACATTTTAAAAATTATACATTGATAGATATAATTATTAGATTAAGATCGAAGATTTCCCTATCAGACTACAAACTCAGAGCAGGAAGTAGGTCTATATTTAATCCCTGAGGATTTCCAAGTCTAGCACAGTCCATCTAGTATGTTTGCTATAAATACTTACTGAATGATCTAAATTTATGTCTTATTTCTTGTCCCATGCATTAGACATTGATGACAATCAGCTAATTCTAAAAACTAGGTGCCTTTCAGTTGCTGGAGGAATTATTGGAATATGTAATTTTTTTTTTTTTTTTTTTTGAGACAGAATCTCCCTATTTGCCCAGGCTGGACTTGAACTTCTGGGCTAAAATGATCCTCCCATCTCAGCCTCCTGAGTAGCTGGGACTACAGGTCTACGCCACCGTGTCCGGCTAAGATTTTCCTTTACTAATGTCTATTCACTTCAATCATCAGTCATTTAATCATTCATTGAACAGCATTTCTTGAGTGCCTGCTATGTGCCAGGCACTGTTTTAGGGGCTGGGGAGGGCCAATGAACAAAAGACAGGGGTCTGCTTTTGTGAAGCGTCCATTCTGTGGACACCTAAGTTTTTGTGGGTAGATGCCTTTCAACACCAAGAAGCAGCAAGACTGTATCATAGGGTCTAGGTATCTTTCAGTTGTGTTAGTTTTAAAAAGGCTTCTTGCCCAAAATAAATATTTACATCTTCCTAAGCATTCACTCAGGACAGTAACGCCACCGCCAGTCTCCAGGCTCCTCCCACAGCTTCACCCAGCAGGAAGGGAACCGGTGTGGGGAGACAGCCTCCTCACCACTTCATGGGCCATCTCAGGTCTTGTGGTTTGGAAAACAAGCCCACAGTATAAGCCTTTTCTCTGCAGACGGGTGCAGCACTCCTTCAGAGTTGGTTTTCTGTTTTTGTTTACTCTGTGGCACCTTCACTCTGTACCTCAGGCTACTGGCAGGAATAAGCATCACTTAAAAAGTAATTTAGGAAATAAGTGTACTTCCCCTAGGGTGCAAATAAAAGGAAAAGTTGTGGTAAACAGCTAATGTAAGCAAAAGGTGCCTTGGGGGAACCCTAAGAGTCACTTCTTTCAAACCAGCAATAACTTCTGGTGCTATTGGTCCTGAGGCAGCAGCCGTCAACATTGTTTAAAAAAGCTCCCTTATGGTGTTCTCATTAATTAACTGCACTGTTTGTTGATTCTAGATTGATTCAGTTTGTTCTCTGGAGAGTGTTTGTGGAAACTCAGTAATGCCTTGATGCAAAATTTCATCTTCAGGCCCTGAATTCCCAGGGTGGTGCTTTACTGGGACATATAGAAGACGAAGTGGAAAAGAGAATTTGTTAGATAAAAAATGATAATCAAAATATTTTAAATTCAGATGTAATTTTTGAAGATTTTCCCCACAGAGCTAAAAAATTACCTGAAGCAAAGTTTGACTGACAGGCAGGCTTAACAAACACAACAAGACAAATGGCATGCAAAACAGATAGGGAAGTATTTGTTGCTAATTACTTGAGAAAGCATTTTAATTAAGTTGTTTGCCAATTAATGCCTCATTTTTAACATTCCATAAATATTTAAACATGTTTCATAAACTTTCCTTCTTATGGAAACATTTGCAAATGTTATTATGAAGTTTCTTTGGGAATCTCATAAGGGAAAAACTGTACAATTTAGAAGATTCTATTTGCCATTTTCATAAATAAATAAGTAAATTATTATATTAGCTTTATCTTGATACCTATTATATTTTAAAATGTTCTGTCTGCATAAACTCTTCTTCCACGTTATCCCACGAAGAGTGGATAAATATAGGCTACATATTATTTTGATCCTTCCATAAAAATTGAAAATAACATGGGGCATAGAGAATAGTATGTGTAGTTTGTTTAGTTAAAATGCAAGAAAATGATTTCAGATAATTTTTTAAAATTCAACAAATGGCAATTGTTAGTATTTAAATCATCTTTAACCTCAAACCTACCCAATTAAAATAAGACAGAAATTTTTAACTGTTATCAAATGTGGGCTTAAGCCCAAAACTTTGTTTTGCTTATGTTTATTCACTTTTATTTATATTAGCTGTTATGAACTCAACCAAAAACACCTCAAGCATTTAGCTTCTCTCTTTTCCTGTTTATTCTTTCTTTGGCACAATCAGGCTTATGCTTTAGGCATGCTTACTTTAAATGATTTTCATGAAACCTAGGGATGAGAATGGCTTTTAGTTAGAATTTAGCCAGAGGACTAAGGACACTCACTGCTTCTTCAGCACATGCCATTTTCTCATCTGACTGATATACTATGTAAATCACCAAGAGGAATTGCCTGATCCACCTGGAATGGGAGCCATCTGCACGTTTCCTAAGTGCCCTGCTGTGCAACGTGTTAAACAGAAGCAAAGGAAGGACCCCCCTCCACTGGTTTCATTTATTCAATGGAAATCAGAAGGGAGGGAGAGGAGTTTCTAGGGAGTTTTTCTAATAATGAAATGTTTGATCCTTTAGGGTTCATGGGAATAAGAAGGGCTGGTTGAGGGAGGTGAGTGGGAGGAGATAAAGAACACCCATGAGGAAATCTGCGTTTGTGCAGGCACTTGGGGACAGTAGTCTAGTACCTATCGGTTCATAGCAAGGGTCCCCAGGCCGCCTGTACCTCACTTAGAGATCACTGTCCCAGTATGAGGAAAGCCAAATTGTACTAGTTCCAAACGAGATAGTTGAACAGTCATAATAAAAAGACTGAGGCACTACAGGAACTGAGCTATGTAAATTGTAGTACCTTGGTTCAGGTAGTTCCATGACCATGTAAGTTTTTTTGTTGCTGTCAAGGTGATTATTAAAAGAAAAGATAATTGTGGGTGCAGCCTCAAGGACAAGATTATCATTTCTAAGTATTAATTAAAATTTTCCACTTACAACTTTTGGAGAGGAGAATTACATAGGGGTAAAGGAGTTTGGGGGCCACTTTGCCACTGACTCAGTCCTCCCAGAATTTCTCTTTGCTTTGTTGGTGGTGATAGAAGTAGGGTCTTTGGGGTTATGCGGGTAGACACATCTGTACTCATCTTAAATGAGTTATATGGCATTATCTTCTACTTTGTTTAGTTTCTTAATTTTAAATATTTCATTCATCTTGGGCTTACAGTTTAACTAGAGTTTAATTAGAAATACAATTTCAAATTGTCTAGAAAGTATGGGACAGGAAAACAAGCAAGAAAGAAAAAGAAAATATTCCTATGATGGTTAATGTGTCAATTTGACTGGGCCATGAGATGCCCAGGTATCTAGATAAACATTGTTTCTAGGTATGTCTGTGAAGGTGATTCTGGACAAGATTAGCACTTGAATCAGTGGACTGAATAAAGCAGATGGCCCTTCCCAGTGTGGGCAGGCATCACCCAAACCACTGAGGGCCTAAAGAAAATAAAAAGGCAGAGGAAGATTGAATTCTCACTCTGCCAGACTACATGACCCTGGGACATTGATCTTCTGCCCTCTGTGCTCCTGGTTCTCAGGACTCTAGGCTCATATTGGAATCTATACCATCATCTTTCCATCTCTCAGACCTTCAAATTTCACCCTGATCTTCCTGGTTGACCAGCTTGCGGATTGCAAATTACGGAACTTCTCAGTCTACAAAATCATGATACGATACCTAATAATAGCAATAATATATATATTCAAAAATCATTTATATAAATATTCTATTTATTTCTGAAAAACCCTGACTAATACAGATTTTCATGTCAACAGTGGTTCTAAAAGAACAGAATTTTAAGAATGAATTTTCTGAATTGATTCTGGGGTTTCTGGAATTGGTTTTCTAATCTGATTAGATTTTAAAATGCTCATGACTCTATTTCCAGCAGTAATGTGAGCACTGATAGTCCATAATGTGAACTAGTAATGGAGATTGTGAAATATCTCTTAATAAACCACTTATAAGAGGCAAGGAGCTGGGTGACCATGTATATAATATTATCGAACATTTTTGGAAAACTAAGGAATAGAAAAACATTGGTTGGTTGCTCCTAGTTTTGTTGGACAAACTGATAGAAAAAAAAGGAATAACTCAGGGATTTAAATTCCCACCTCAAGCACCATATTAATGACCTGAAGCTCTCTATGTGTGCCCCGAAGGATACCTTTATCTCTCCCGTAGTTGTAGAGCTGAGGTTGCTGAAAATCAAATGCAGACTCTCACCCTGCAAATGGCTGAATTACAATGCAAGTTGAACTCCCATCTGTGCAGAGTGTCTACAGTGGGAGCTACAGCCACTGAATTGGGAAACTTAAATGCAGTGAGAGTAATTGGGTCATGGGGTGGCAGGGACCAAGTGGCAATACCCAACCACCAAAGGCAAGGTGGGTGTGGTAACTGTAATGGACAGCAGGGTCAGAACATAAATCAGAATACTCTGACTCTTGCAAACTTTGGTATTGCCTACTTTTTTATAGTGTTTCTAGAATTTAAATATATAGCAAACCTACTAAATTCTTACTTGATCTATATAAGTAAAATGTTTTAATTCAAGTAAGCAAAATCTAATTGGAATCATGAGAACAGAGAGTAACATTCCCTCAATAAATTCCCAGACTTGAGCCAGCTTACGGACCCAGAATCCCTTGAATTAAGGGGAGGCTGGGTCCCCTTAAGGAATGTCTCTGCTACACTACCAAAAATGTGTACTGTTAATCTTTCTCTCAGCCTTCTCTAAAGGGAGCTTTTTATCAGGGTAATTGAGCATTGGGTAAAAGGAAATTATCAGGCCTTTCATGAATTACTAGGCAATATTTCTGAACTGACACTAATTTCAGGAGGCTCAAACATTGCTCTGGCCCACCTGTCTGAGGAGTGGTTTGTGAATTTCAGGTGATAATGAAGATTGGATAAGTTCTGTTTCACAGAGGGCCTAGTGAGACCCCAAATGCATCCTATGGTTATTGCTCTAGTTGCAAAATGCATAATTGGAATAGATAAGCTCAGCAGCTGGAAAAAAATCTCCACATTGGTTCCCTAATCTGTGGAGTGAGGGCCACTATGGTGGAAAAGGCCAGGTGGAAGCCAGTAGAACTACCTATACTTAGGAAAAAGAATAAACCAAAAGTAACACTGCATTCCTAGAGGAACTGCAGAGATTAGTGTCACCATCAAGGACTTGAAGGATGTACAACTGATAATTTCCACCACAGCCTCATTCAACTCACCTATTTGTCCCGTGCAGAAATAAGAAAGATCTTGGAGAATAACAGTGGATTATTGTAAGCTTAACAAGATGGTGACTCTAACTTCAGCTGCTATGCCAGATATGGTCTCATTGTTTATGCAAATTAACACGTCTCCTGGTACCTGGTATACAGCTATTGATCTGGCAAATGTCTTTTCCTCTGTACTTATCAATGAGATCCACCAGAATCACTTTGCTTTTAGCTGGCACAGCCAGCAATACACCTTTACTGTCCTATCTTAGGAGTATATCAACTCTCCAGTACCATGACATGATTTAGTTTGTAGGGATCTTGATTGACTTTCCATCACTGAGATATCACAGTCATCCATTACATTGGTGGCCTTACTCTGATTGGACCTAGTGAGCAAGAAGTAGCAAATATTCTAGAATTATTCCTAAGATATATGTATGCTAACTCTCCATGAGGCCATAGGTTCAGGTTGGCAAAAGGAAAGTAGTGTAGCAGTAGTGAGGACCATAACCATTTGGATCACTTCATCGCGTAACTTACTTATGCCTTAGGGCTTGCTCAGACCCAATGTTGTATAGGTCACTCCAATTTGATGATGGAGGGCTGCTGTGTACATAAAACTTTAGCAAAACTTAAGCAAAAATGGGCAAAGTTGTGATTATATACTAATTCATGGGCTGTAGCCTGTGGTTTGACTGGATGGTAAGAGACTTGGAAACAACGAAATTGGAAAATTAGTGATCAAGAAATTTTTGGAAGAAGTATGTGGGTAGACTTCTCTGAAATGGACTTTACCTCCATTTCCAGGAAAAGGTTGGTGTATTTTCAATTGGACAAAAGATAGTTGTATGATGCTAGGTGGAATTATGACCTTGTGTTGTCTTTACATGAAGATGTAAGTATGAGTTAAGTAGATATGTTTGGAAACCATGTTGGCACTTTCCTGACTACTGTGCAAGGCATGGATCCCACAGGACTCTAGGTGAGTTGGAGAGACAGTGGTTGGAGTTAGGGGAGGTTTAGGCGACCGGTTCATTTTATGAGTCAACTTGATTGGGCTGTAGGATCCCCAGATAGCTGGTAAAACATTATTTATGGATATATTTGTGAGAATGTTTCTGCAAGAAATTAGCATTTGAATTGGAGGGCTGAGTAAAGCAGATGTCCCTCCCCCATGCATGTGAGTATTGTCTAATCCATTGAGAGCCTGAATAGAATAAAAAGGAGGAAAATGTTTTAATTCACTCTCTGCTTGACTTCTTGATATTGATTTTATGCTGTTAGCCCTCCTATTTCTCAGGCCTTAAGATCTGGACTGGAATCTGTACTATCAGCTTTCTGGCTCTCAGACCCTTGAACTACACCATGGGCTTTCCTGCATCCATCTCCAGTTTGCAGATGGCAGATGGTAGTTCTCCAGATCAGGTTTCTCTGGAGAACCCTGACTAATACTGCTCACAAGAGAGGTCTTTTCACGTTCACATACATAGTGAATGGGAAAAAAATGCTAACAATTATAGATGTCTCATTTCTGCTTCTGTCTATTAGAGAGTAACTGGGAATGGACTTGCCTTCCTGTTGTGAGTAACTAAAAACTGGACAAAAATATATGAAATTGTTTTCAACCATTGCATGACAGCTGTCCAGGACTATGATCCATGAAAATGGCCGTTCTGGCTTTCTACCTGGAGGCGCTTCCTGACTAATGTGCAGGGCAGGGATCCCACAGGACACTAGGTAAGTTGGGGAGACAGTGGCTGGAGTTAGAGGACGTTTAGGCAGCTGAAATTTGTGGAGCAGAGAACCAGGGGAGCAGGAAACAAAAAATAAAGAGCTCCAGAGACTCCTAGGGCTTTGGAATCTGAATTGAACACTAATCTGGGCAGGCACATGGCAACCTCTGCTGGGCGTGGCAGATGATGATGTCACCTGTTAAGGGAACCTTCCCCAGAGCTCTCACAGTGCACAGAGAAGCTGGACAACAGAACAGCCTCACTGGAGGGGCAGGCCTTGTGAGGAGAGACTGAGATTTAGAACAAACTAAAACTCAGGAAAGCACTAGGCTCATAAAATAACCATGCACAATGAAATAGTTTCATCTTCCTTTGTGACTAGCTAATAGAATCTGAATATTTTGAAATTTCAATTTTAATTTTTTCCTTTTAGCTCTGAATTATTTAGACTTGATTTAGTTTCCAAAAATATGAGTTTGGGGAGTATATTTTCATTATCGATTTCCAGGTTTTTAGAATTTTGAGAGCTCTAGTACCCGGTCAATTTTTGTAATTATTTCAACTTAGCTTGAAAAAAATGTGTTATCTCTATTTTAGGAGTGCAGTAGTGTCTTTAGAATAATCTATCGGATTAAACTTGTTTAGGCTGTTCAAGTCTATCCTCACTAATTTTGGTTCTTGCTGTAAAATCTACCTCTATGATTGTAGAATTGCTGATTTCTCCTTATTATTTTGACAATTTTTGGTTTGTATATAAGAGGCAAGGTTGCAATGAATGTGGGTTATAATTGTCATATATTCTCAGTGGAACATTTCTTTTATCGTATCATGTTAAATTGTATTAGTTCTGTTATTATGAACCCTTAAGTTTCCTTTTGTTTAATATTTGCTTGGAAAATCTTATTTGATCCCTTTACTTCCACATATTCCATGTATTAATTTATGTTTCATATATATTGTGACAATTTGTAGCTGGATTTGGGTTTCTTTTTAAATATTCTTATACGAGTCTGTCCTTTTAACATGCATTTACTCATATCATTTTTTTATGTTCTCTAATAACCATAGTTTTTATTTGGTTCTTTTTTTTTCCCTGATTGTTAATAGTCTCGTGGAATTTCCTATATCCTATGTCTTTTCCTCTACTGGACAGTTTTCTCCTCTTTTAGAAGTTACACATTACCCTTTCATTCTCTTAGTACTGACCTGCAAATTTTAACATGCACACCAAGGAAATTCTAAAGTTAATCAACACTTCTATTCACTTTTTTAAAGAATTTTACAATTTATTAATAATTTAGGCAAATGAAACATGTAAGAAGAGTTTAAATCATACCTCTTCCTACCCCAAAAAGAAAAATCAAGTTGTAGACATCAACTTATTTCTTCTGGAACTCAAGATTAGGGGGGAAAAAAAATCAAAAAGCAACAATAGAAAAGTTGTTTTCATTAAGAAAAATTGAAATACAGTTCTGCTAGACAGAATACATGGGAATCTATCACCAGCTCCATTGCAAGAGGGAAATCACATGGTAAGTATTTTTATTATGATTTTTTTATTCTTAAAAGGCACATGGTCACTTCACACTATAAGGATATGAATGAGCTTAATGGACATAAATCACATTTAATCATTCTTCCTACATACTTTGCAACCAACAGTAAGGCATTACTTCCTCCAACCCCCAGGCCCAGAGGATTTTCTCCCCACAATATTTTCCCTCAACTATGGATACAGAATATTCCAACAAATGCCCCATTTTTCACCCTAACACAACTTAAAATAATTTATAAAACATTTTGTTTCATGGTCCCTGGTAACCAGAGAAAGAACCCATCATTCATCTTTTATTTTCCCTTCTATTTCAGAAATGGTTTGTCCTCCAATGGGGTCAGTAAATGACGGTACTCAGGCCAAATCTGGGGCATAACCTGCTTTTTAAAAAATGGTGGTTAAAATAAGATAAAATTTATCATCTTAACAATTAAGTATGCAGTTCAGCAATGTTAAGTATATTCCTATTGTTGTGCAACAAATCTCCAGAACCTTTTCATCTTGCAAAAGTGAAAATCTATATCCATCATGCAACTCCCCGTTTCTTCATTGTCCCAGCCTCTGAAAACCACGGTTCTACCTTCTGTTTCTATGAGTTTGACTACTTTCAATATCTTGTGTGAGTGTAATCATACAGTATCTGTCTTCTTGTGACTGGCTTATGCTCAAGGCTAATCCCAGCCAGGCCCAGTGTTTATACTTGTAGTCCTGACTACTTGGGAGGCTGAGGTGGGAGGATTGCCTGAGCCCAGGAGTTCAAGTCCAGCCTGGGCAACATAGTGAGAACTTGGCTCTAAAAAAAAATACAAAAACCCAAAAACCTAAGTCAAGGTTAATCTATATTGTCTCATATGACAGGATTTCTTCTTTTTAAAGGATGAATAATATTCCATTCTATGTATATGCCATATCATTTTTATCTATTTATCTGTCCATGGGCATTTGTATGGCTTCCACCTCTTAGCTATTGTGAATGCTGCAATTAACATGAGTATACAAATATCTCTTGTAGATTCTACTTTCAGTTCCCTTGAATATATACCCAGAAGTGGGATTACTTAATTAAATGATAATTCTATTTTTAATTTTTTGAGGAATCTCTGTAGTATTGTCCATAGCAACTGCATCATTTTACATTCCCACCAATAGTGCACAAGAGTTCTAATTTCTGTACATCCTCTCCAGCACTTACTATTTTTTGTTTTGTTCTATTTTTGTTGTTTTATTTTTATAGTGGACATCCTAAGAGGTATGAGATGATATTTCATTGCAGTTTTGATTTGCATTTTTCTAATGATTAGTGATGTTGAGCATCACTTCATATGCTGCTGGCAATTTGTATATTCTCTTTGGAGAAATATCTGGTTAAGTCATTTGTTCATTTTTTTTAATTGGGTTACTTGTTTTTTTGCTTTGTTGAGTTGTAGGAGTTTATAATATATTTAGATATTAATCCCTTATCAGATACATGACTTGCAAATATTTTCTCCCTTTCTATAAGTTGCCTTTTCACTCTGAATGTCCAAACCCAATGCCATGAAGCTTTGCCTCTATATTTTCTTCTAGGAGCTTTCTATATTTAGGTCACATGTTTAGATCTTCAATCCATTTTGAGTTAATTTTTGTATGTGGTGTAATGTAAGGGCAAGCTTCATTCTTTTGCATGTGGAAATACAGTTTCTCAACACCATTTATTGGAGAGACTGTACTTTCCCCACTGAGTGGTTTAGGTAGCCTTATAGAAGAACATTTGAATACACATGTGAGGGTTCATTTTTGCAGTCTCTATTCTGTTTTGTTAGTCTACATGCCTCCCTTTATGGCAGTACCACAGTGTTGTGATTACTATAGCTTTGTAATATGTTTTGAAATAAAGAATTGTGAAGCCTTCAACTTTGTTCTTTTCTTTCAAGATTGTTTTTTCTATTTGTGATCTCTTGTAACTCCACATGAATTTTAGAAAAAAATATTTTTTCTATTTCTGAAAAAATTGCCATTGGGATTGTATTAAATCTGTATGTTTCCTTGGGTAGTGTGGACATTTTAACACTATTGAATCTTCTAATCCATGAACACAGGATTTCTTTCCATTTATTTGTGTCTTCTTTAATTTCTTTCAGAGATGTTTGATAGTTTTCTGTGTGTCTTTCATTTCTTTGGTTAGGTTTATATTTAAGTATAATATTTTATTCTTTCTGATGCTATTGAGATTTTTTCTTAATATCCTTTTCAGAAAGTTCATTGTTACTGTATAGAAATACAACTGATTTTCATATGCTGATTTTGCACACTATAACTGCTCAATGTTTTATTTCTGTCTGACAAGTTTGTGAGTGTGTGTGTGTATATGTGTGTGTGTGTTTGTGTAGAATCTCTAGGGGTTTCTACATATAAGATTACATCACTGTGAACAGAGACACTTTTATTTCTTCCTTTTCAATTTGAATGCCTTTTATTTCTTTTTCTAACCTAATTTCTCTGGCTAAGACTTCAAGTACTATGGAGATCACTGACCCATTCCTGATCGTAGAGGAAAAGCTGTCAGTCTTTCACCACTGAGTATTATGTTTGCAGTGAACTTTTCATATATGGTCCATTCACCTTTAAAATGATTATCCTACACCTATGTTCTGAAATTGTTTGGTAGTATTTTGATTCACTTTGCTTTTAGCGATCTCTACTCTATCTCCCAAATTAGTCAGCTTCCTTACCATTTCCCAAGTTTCTGGAGGCATTTCCTGCCCCTCATTCTCAGACCAGGGTGTCTTCTGTGGCTCCCGAGTATTCAGAAAGCTCAGATGCATCAGTTGATGCCTCTCCTGCTGCTTTAAGATCCATTTTATTTAATAGTTTCTTGTTAGCAAAGTGATAATTCAAATAAGAACTCACTTGGTAATTTTTTGATAGTCTCTTAAGTGTCTTTTAATTTATTAGTGTCATTCATCCCTGTCTTACCTCCCCTTGCCTTTCCTTTTCTTTACGCAATTGATCCAAGATACCAGGTAGTTTTCATGTCGAGTTTCTCACAGTCTGGAGTTTCCTAATGGCATTTCTGTCACCTTTGCCATCTTTCTGGGTCCCCGATTTTCCTGTGAACTGTTATTAGATCTGGGGCTTGATTAGATTCTGTGGGAACCATTTCTGATGCCCCTGAGTCATCATCCAGTCTCAGTTCCTGTTGCCTTGGCTTTCTCGTGCATTTCTGCCATCAGGGCATTTCTTTTCATGCTTTCAGGATAATCTAGGTATTCTCTAAACTGAAAAATTAATAAAACTTTTTATTTGTTTGAAGATGGGTAGTTTTGTATTAGTTAAGTCTGGATTTCTTCATTATGCTCATAATTTTTAAAAATTGCTAGTATATATGTCACAGGTTTATGTCTCATTGATTTTTGCAAAGAAGCCGAAGGGCACTTCAAAATCTGCATCCTTAGTCTTTTTATAAGCTCACAAAAATGTTCTGAAATTATGTCTTTAAATTTTTGCTTTTGTTTCTACATTTCTGGGTTCTTCATTAAGCTGTAATATAACTTGAGGATCTGTTGCTATTTCTGGTACTCCATCATCTTGTCTCATTTGTTTTGGTCCATTGTAATTTTTCCTTCTTTCTTAAGGACAATCTCAAGTTTATCCTCTTTTTGCTGATTAGATTTTATGTAGTGTCAGCTGTACTTTCCATGTAATTTTGCTATGTATTTAGTTTAGTTATATCTTTGCTTAGCTTGCTCATATCATTTTCATTCCATTCTCTTTTCTTTCCTCTTCCTTCTTTATGTATGAGTTCCTACTCCCATTTAATAAAGGTGATATCTTCTTATATCCCACTAAGTTTCCCAATGGCTTTGTGATAGCTATAGTAAATTACTTTTGGAGCTCTCTTCTTCCTCTAAGTTTTTCCATTCCCTTTGTTCTATAGAACAAAGGGAGTTATTTTCAAACACTTGCTTTAGCTTATTTATTTTATTGTATTATGTGTGTGCATGTGCATGTGTGTGTCTAATTTTTACTATTTCATTCATATTGGAGATAGCTATACAGTTCTGGTCTTAACCAATAAGGAATTGATTAGTTAGGCTTGCAGTGGTTTTATTCCCCATCCACTGGGGAGTTTGTTAAATCCAATTCTCTGATCTATAGTTGGTAAAGAAATTCATATGTTCAGCCACCACTGTTGGTGGGAATGTAAATTAGTGCAACCACTATAGAGAACAGTATGGAGGTTCCTCAAAAAACTGAAAATGGAACTACCATATGACCCTGCACTCCTACTGCTGGGTATATATCTAAAAAAGGGGAAATTAGTATATTGAAAAGATATCTGCATTCCCATGTTTATTGCAACACTATTCACAATAGCCAAGACTAGGAATCAACCTAAATGCCCATCAACAGAAGAATAGATCAAAAAAATTGTGGTACACGTACAAAATTGAATATTGTATAACCACAAAAAAAGAATGAAATCCTGCCACTTGCAATAATGTGGATGGAACTGCAGAACATTATATTAAGTGAAATAAGCCAAGCACAGAAAGATACATCTTATTCATATGTGGGACCTAAATATTAAAAATAATTGATTTCATGGAGAGAGAGAGTAGGGGCTGTGAAGGGTAGTGGTGGGGGGATAAAATGAGGATGGTTAATGGGTACAAAAATGTAGTTAGATAGAATGAACAATATTTGATATCACAACAAAGTGACTATAATCAACAATAAATTGGAGTATGGTTTAAAGTAGCTAAAAGAGTAGAATTGGAATGTTCTTTATACAAAGAAATGTAAAATGCCTGAGATGATGGATACCCTAATTACCCTGATTTGATTAATTCACATGGTATGCCTATATCAAAACATCGCATGTACCCTATAAATATATGCAACTCTTATGTACCCATAATAATTTAAAATTAAAAAAAAATAATGAGAAAAGAGATCCTACCATTTGTGATAATATGGATGAATCTGGAGGGCATTGTGCTAAGTGAAATAAGCTGGACACAGAAAGAATAATACTGTAGAATCTTACTTACATGTAAAATCTAAAAAAATTGAACCCATGGAAGCAGATAGTAGAATGGGCTGGGAGATGGAGAAGGTGAAAAGAGTTTGGTCAAAGGGTACAAACTTTCAGTAATAAGATGAATAGTTCTAGGGAAAAAAGTGAAAATGAGATCTTGAAGTTCAGGCATCCAGAGTCCTTTTACGTGACAGTGAGAAGGAGAAATTAGGGAGAGTGAATTTTGGACCATAATCCCCTTTTAGTTTTTAAGGTGATATACCCCTATTTTTTAATATTTAATATACTTTGATGATAATTACTTTTTTATTTTATCTGAAGTGGTCAATGGTAGGTCACAAATGCTGCCTGTGAGAAAATTGTAAAATGATAATTGATTTTAAGATAACTCCAGGTTACAGAAATAGCAAAATGAGGGGAGAAAGTAGGCATTTTAGAATAAATAAATTAGGATTTAAAAAAAAAAAAAGACTGTGAATGGATGAGCCACTTCAGAGACCTAAGGATTAAAAATAAAATGTAATTTCACCTACTAAGGTCCTGTATAGAAGTCATGGACCAGTTATTTATTTGTTTTATAATACTGATGTATCAACAAAAAGAATCATATTCAAGTTGCAAAACATAGGCTTTGGGTTTAACATGTTACAAGAAAATAAATATGCTATGAAAAAAGACAGATAGTTCTAGGGATCTAATATATAGCATGCGTGAGTGGTTATAGATGTGTTAATTAATTTGATCATGGTAATCATTACCCAAAATATTAATATACGTAGATCAAATCAACATGTTGTACACCTTACATATATACAATTTTTGTCAATTAAATGTAAAAATTTTTTTTTACAAAATCTAATTTCTGCTTATTAGATGGTTTTATAAAAGTTGGCAATCTACTTCTGTTATAGAAAAAGTAAAGATGATGACGGGAAAGAAAAGGGAGGTTCTCTCTCTAACTTCCAAAGCAGCATCCACTCAGTAGATGGATAGATAGCTACAGGCATTTCCAAGCCTGGGAGGCCAAAAGCAGGAAGTATTGGAGTGTTTTCTGCTTAAATTCAGGTGCCTATATAATGGGCTATCCATTGCATTTTTTTCCACTTTTTTTTTCTAGCCATACAGAATAAGGTTGGAGTCACTGTGGTAAGGTCTGCAGCATGAGGCTGTTTCCTCTAAAATATAGCACAGAGGTGTGGAAAAGTGGTCTGCGCTTTTGAGCAAGACATATTTATAGATTAGTTGGAAAACATTTGGAGAATCTTCTCTGAAAGAAACAGAGTGGTGTGTCGTCCTCCTCCTTAGGAGAGTGTGGGTGGGTGTGAAGCTCTTGGGAGGCAGGTGGTCCACATTTGCTATTCAAGAGATCTATTGGGGCGGAGGAGGCAGAGAAGGACAGCAAGATTCCTAGAATTTTAGAAACTACTCTAGCCACATGAACATACTATCGTCCCCTGAGCATGTTGTGTGCCCTCTTCTTTAAGTCTTTGCACATGCCCTGCTTTTGCCTAGAGTGACCTGCCTATTCTCCCTCCTTACCAGGGTAATTATGATTTATTATTCAGTTCTCACATTAGATATTCCCTTTCCAGGAAGACATTGCTGACTCTCTTCCCTTAATGTCTAAAATGGATGCCCTTCCACTTTGCTTCCAAAACACCTTTAGTGTACATTTGTCACAGCACTCGCTTCCTCCACGTTACTGTTGTGTATGGCATCTTGGAAGCCTAAATTTCATTCATGATGGTATTCTTAAGTTCATAAAATAAATGTTCAAGAAATAGCAAATAGATGAATGCTGCTTGAGATTTCAAGTTTTTAATTTTATTCTCAGTGTTAAATATTGCATAATAAAAATTTCTCCCCCTTGTTTTATTAATGTGTAAATCTGGGTCCATGATTCAACTGTCCTCTCTTTCTTTTACAGCAATAAGAGAGAAAGGAAGGGAATGAAAATCTATGATACATTCCAAATGACAATGTGAATGTTGTCAGAATCAAAATGGAGTCACTAATGTTAAGAAAACCCTGACAAATAGAGGCAGGAAAAGCCATGAAGAGAGTGTTCTTATGATTGTATGCCTGATAACAAAAACCATCACAAAAGACTGCAAAAAGACCATAGTAACCTTACGGAAAAAATATGTCTGAAAGGACATCTGCCTAGCAACTGCCTGTCCAATCTTGGACTAGTGTCATCCTTGTTACTGATCTTTGTAGCCAGGGGTAATTATTTCAAAACAATTGTATAATCCTCCTCATTTCCCCCTATAAAACCTTTGTTTTACTTTATCTCCCTGAATACACACATAGTTCACTGTGGCACACATATTCTCATTGCAATGCTGTATTCCCAAATAAATTTCTTTTAGAGAGCCTGTCTCTGTTTGTTATTTAGGTTGACACCAGCATGGTATGATCATATGTCATCACTGTCAATCCTTAACAACTATACCAGTTTATCTCCTTGTTGAAAATAAGAACATTGAGGTTCAGAGAAGCATAAAGTAATCTGGCCAAAGTCACCAGGATAGCAAAGAATGTGTTGGGATTCAAACCCAGGTCCCACTCCTGCACTGTGGGAAGTGTAATGTCATGGCTCTTTGTTTACCTCCAGTCTACCACAGGCTCAACAGAATGCAGTGCCTCATAAAGAATATTTGTTTTTCAGTTATTTACTGATCCGGACTGAGTGAAATGTTCTTTAAGAGCATGGGTGTTTCTAGGAGGATGGCCTAAGAGGAAGAGCACATAGGAGGTTTGAGATAGGAAGTGAAAGATTTGGTCTCTGGTAAGCCCAGCTTCATAGACCAAAGAAAGCAGAGACTCAAGAGTTGGGCACGGGAAATAACTCAGGTTGATTGCAGCACCATGCAGGGGGCACAAGCCCTCTCTGCGTGCCTTGTAGTAGCCCAGTTCTCTTTACACAGGTATAAACGTGAGAACCCCAAGCATATGGTTTTGCCTGACACAGTGCGGAGCTGGGTGAGTCACACACATTTCCGAGCCTCAGTTTCCTCACTCGCCATGTGGGAGTGATAGGCCTGCCTGCCGTGACTACCTCTGAAGGTTGTATCCCTTACGAAAAGGTAATGAACACAGAAAGGATTTCTATAAAGTAGGTGTGACAGGCAGAATAATGGCCCCTCAAAGACGCCCATGTCCTAATCCCCATGACCTGTGACTATGTTGCCTCACATGGCAGTGATGGGGACTTTGCAGATGTGATTAAGGATTTGGGGCTGGGGAGTTATCCAGGTGGGCCCAATGTAATTATAGGCGTCTTCATGAGGGGAAGAGGGAGGCAGGAGGCTGGGAGTTGGAGAGCAGTTGGATTGCTGGCTTTGAAGAGGGAGGAAGGGGCCACAAGCCAAGGAATGCAGGTGGCCTCTAGAAGCTGGAAAAGGCAAGGGACAGCTTCTGCCCTGGAGCCTCCAGAAGGAAGGTGATTCTGCTGACACCTTGATTTTAGGCCCCTGAGACCCACTTTGTACATCTGACCTGCAGAACTATAAGGTAATTAATGTGTGTTGTTTTAAGCCACCAAGGTTGGAGTGAATTGTTAACCACAGCAATAGGAATAGGAATTAGGAATAGGCCCGAGTTTATAGAGATGCAAAAGTAAGCTGCTAAATGGAAACTTTGGTGTTTGCTGCCCTTTTGGTTTTTGGGAGGGGCTCCAGGAACATTCTAATTTGCATGGCTGCCTTAAAGCCCACCTTTGCCAGCAACTAGACAGCTGCCGGTGATTTCCTTCAGCTATTTGTTGGCTGGAAGACACAAAAAGACTCCATTCAGGCAGTTTCACTGAAAGCGAAAGTCACCCCACAGCACCGCCTCTGCTTTGGTACACACAGGCCTGTTAGAACTAAGCCCACATAAATTTCCCATGCTGAGCCAGCATTAGCCGCCAAAACGCCCAACAGCCAATCACAACAAATGGTTCCGGGAATTTATGGTCTCTGAAATGCGTGGCACAAATTTATACCCATAGGAACATGTTTGGAATTGTTATTAACAAGGATATGCTTCCAAAGTAGGTTTAGTTAATTCTTTCAGCATCCATCAGGGATCAGTGATAATAACCAGGTTTTTTTGTGAAAACAACATAGGAGGTAGAAAAACTTGCCTTGCTGGTAGTTTCAGATTCCCAGAGCAGGTTGGCTAGCAGGAAGAGGTTGAAAACCTAGATTCCCAAGCATATTAAGGACTTTAGACCACACTTGTATCTGAAGCAGAAGTATAAATACACGGTTTGTGACTCTAGTGGTGAGATGGGGTGAAAAGGACTGAATTAGATACTGAGATGGTTCAAGTATTGACAACCAACTGCAGGGATCCTGGATACACGATTATAAGAGCAAATGTATTGGATATTTTAAACATCATTGTACTAAACACCTTTTTGTACTTGAGCTATTGAAAACTAAACTATGTGGATCACTCTCTCAAAAGCCTGAGGAATCAAAAAAATCAAATATTAGTAAAAGAGAAGAAAGCCAGAGAGAAGCTCTCAAACTTAACCAAGCAAAATGAAACCTTCTGTCCTCTTTCCAAAAAATAAAAAATGCGTGATGACTCAGAGGAGCTTCATTTCTATAGAAATACCAGCTTTGGTAGTTGTCCATTGACCCTACACTGTTGAGAAGTTTGTTAGATTGAAAATGACCAACTCCTTAGCCAAGGGAGGAAAAACTATATCAGTTACTTATTCTCTTTACATAACTAAATAGATGTTACTAAATATTGTTCCAGAACTGCAGATAGCATGGTTCAAGGCAACGTTTTAGGGAAAAAGCAGCTAAGTATTTTAATCATCATTCTTAATAATCATTACATCGCTTTCTGAAATTGCCACCAAAACTTGATAAATACAGAATTTTGCATTGAAGTGACAGGAATTCTACATCTTACTTACACAAAGCAATCTCTACTTTACTCGGGAGACATCATAATATTTTACCAAGTAGAAATTTTTTAAGGGGGGAAAATTCAATGTACTGAATCAACTAAGAAGAATAAATATAGAAATTAACTCCTGGCACATCTTTTGTTCCAGGCTGTTATACATTGTATTGCAATTGCCCCTATTGAATCGCTTCTGAAGGAATTTCTTGCATAATGGCATTTTAGTCATCACTGTAATGTCAACAAACAAGGCAGATTAATGCTTCCAGTCCTGAGCTGTCTTGCTCTCTGCTTATTAGAATTGTAGTCAGATCTTCATTAGAGTGAATGACATCTGATTCCATAAGGCAGTCACAACAGAGGCACCTTCTTGCTATGGTGTCACCCTGCAGATGACAATGTAGGCCATTATGAATGACACTCCACAATTCGTTACTTCCTGCCTCAAATTGTAGTTAATCTTTCATCCAAACTGTACACATGTGCAGCTTTAAGTGGCCTATCACAGCGAGTACCCAGTAATGCTGCAAGCACATGGAGACTGACAGAAGGTAAATTGCTTGTCAGGAGGTCTGTATTTCAATTCACAGCATATTCCAAACACGTCGTGGTGAAAGCACGGCACAACAGCTGCTTTCATTGCTAACTATTCTTGATGTAAATGTCAATAAAGCTCCAGGCCCTTTCATATTTTTGGCCAAGAGTGTCCATCGTTCCCTATGCAGGCTGGCAGGTGGAGTTCCATTTATCTACTCTTAGGAACATGTCCTATAATAATGATTGTCTCTGGAGACCGTTTAGAGTGATTGAGAGCAGTGATTGGGACAATAGACTGCTGAATTTCATTGCTGAAGTGGTTGACAGGTGACTGCTTTTATACCCTCTCATCTGGTGGAGAAGGAAATAAAACACACGCTTGCATCCAGTCCACAGGCAATCCCCTCCAGGTTGAAGATCCATACCTCCAGTTTGCTGCATCCATCAGAAAAAAATTAAGAGCCATGGTTATTAAACAACCTTAAATTCCCCAGCAGATCTGGGGTTTTTAAAGAGACAACAATGGAATTTATTTTCTGTAGGATTACAGATAGGAAAATTAAACAAACAATTTTGAATGGGATGTGTATGCCTTTGAGGATCTTCCTCCTTCTCCTTGCAAATGGCCCTTTTGGGATACCAGCTGTTCACACCATATAGCAAACTCTGTCTTTTAACTAATGCTCTGAAGAAGATGACTGAAGCTTGACCTTTAGCAGCTGAAAGCTAGCAGATATATTAAAAATCAATTCAAGGATGCCGCTTTTGAACACATTTGCATTCAAATATGTCAGTATGTTACAGCAGTGAATATTTTTTTCAGCATAGAGTAAAACTTTGTACTCACTCTTTTATGCACATTTATTGAGCATCTGCTATAGGCAAGATATTAAACATAAGGGTTAGGAATACAAACTAGAATTAGACAAACACCCACAAAGAGGCAGCCTTTTTAAAGAATAATCTGGAGTGAAGAAAGTTTTAGAATAACTTGCCTTTATATTTTTCCTTTGATTCTATTCTTGTGTTATTTATAATGTATATTATAAATTATAGCATTGCAAATAAAATTTGTAATAAATAAGTATTAGGAGTGCATGGGTTTTTTTTTTCCTACTGATATGAATATTGAATTTGAAAGTTTGCTCTCAACAAAGGAACAGGGGCTTGGGAGTTAGACTGATCTGTTTTCAGTCCAATCTCTACTACTTACTGGCCTACTAACCTTGAGATGATTAAATACCCTTATTTAAACTCTGTTAGCCTCAGTCTCTTCATATGTTAGCCATTAATGGTTAACATGTCCTGAACGTTTTCTATGCATTCGCTGCTTTATTTACATTATTTAATTTAATCCTTTCAAAAGCCCTTGAAGTTGGGTGCTTTGATTATCCCATAACATAACTTGGTTGGTAAATGAATGCAGGACTGGAACACATGCAGACTGTTTCTAGAACCTATATTTTATATTATTGTTCTAAATTATCTTTAGCAAGATAATGCTAATACCTCAACAGCATTATTGTGTGCCTGACAGTTATGCTGGATAAAAAAGTTTATTCTCTTCTCCTTGGAATTGAATCAGTATTCTATGAGAAGTGTCAAGAAAGCTGTTGAGAAATCAGAGAGGGTAGCACCTGATTCACTTATGAGATCTGAGTGCTTTTCATAGTGGGCTTGAAGGATGAGTAAGAGTTAGATATCACGGTAGAATTGTAAGCCCAGAGGACTTCCAAGCACAGGGATAGAGGGAAAGCAGTTAATGGGCTCTTCAGGGATTAGTGAGCCATCTAGTGTCTCTACAAAGGGGGTGTCTTGCAGCCTGCTGGGTCTCGAGATTGAAATTTGAAGGCAAATCAACATGGGCTTAAATCTCCCTCTGTGATCCCCATTTTACTTGAAAAATAAAAATTATCTCAGAGTATGATAAGGATTAAGTATAATATATGCAAAAGCACTTAATAAATACAACAGTGCTTACAATACAAATGTAAGGTTATGTATTTGTGCAACTTTATCAACTCTGGTCAAATGTAAACTTCTAAAGATCAAAACAAAGTCAGTCTTAGTGTTATATCACTTAGTGCCTAGCAGTGTTTTGCACTCAGTAAGTACTAAATTAATATGTGCTGAATGAATAAATGGCAGATTAGATAATTAGGGTAATAATTATCTAATAAATGTCTAATTGGATAATATTCTTTCCATATTGTGGAAAAAGACATGTACAGTTTATATAGAACATGATTTGATCTGTATCCAATCATATGTGTTATGATTCAATGCATAAGCAGGATTCCAATAGACTTCTCTTAATGCTATTTACTTCTTTTTCTCCAAGCATGTCTTACCTCAAGTAGTATATGATAGAAGTCTTGTGATCTCACTCCTTAACAGCGTCTTAGGGATGGAGAGCATCGTGAGATAACATCCTCCTGACCCCAGGGAACAGTCTCAAGAACCCACATCTGGCTCCTGGCAGACTTCCCAGGGAGCTACATGAGCAGCTGTGCAATTGAGGCCACTCTGCAAAGAAGTCTGGTTTCCATGGTCTTTGGCTTTCATTTGATAGACATTATTAGATGCATTTCAAATACAATACACTCTAACTAAATACCACTTACGAGGGACACAACTTTCAAAATGACAAAAAAAAATTTGAAAATTGAGAAAAATTTATCAGATAAATTCGAACCAAAAAAACATATAATGACATTGATCTGAGTTAAAGGGGATTTAGGCAGTGCATCACCTTTCCTAACCATTACCCCAAGATTGTTGTGTATTTTTCATGGCCTTACTTTTATATTTCTAATACTTATACATATGTGTATCCAAAATTATGTAGTGTTTTTTGTTTAAAAGTTTGCATAAATGTTAGTATACTACATCATTCTAATTCTTAATTTTCTGTCTTCACACTCTAAGATTTTTAATTTTTTTAAATTTTTTCTTACATGTGCATAATTTTTTAAAATTGACAAATAAAATTATGTACATTTATGGTATACAACATGATATCTAGATATATGTATACATTGTGGAATAACTAAGTTAGGCTAATTAACTTATGCATTACCTCACATACTGATCATTTTCATTTGTGGTAAGAATACTTAAAATCTCTCTCAGCAGTTTTCAAGCATAAAATGCATTGTTTAATGTTAACTATAGTCACCATATTGTACAATAAATAGATCTCTTGAACTTATTCCTCCTAACTAAAATTTTGGATCCTTTGACCAACATCTCCCCAATCTTTCCCACCCTCCATTCAGCCCAGGGTAACCACCATTCTACTTTCTACCTCTATGAGTTTGACTTTTTTAGATTCCATGTATAAGTGAGATTATGCAGTATTTATCTTTCTTTACCTGGGTTCTTACACTTAATGTCCTCCAGGTTCATTCACATTGTTCCTGATGACAGAATTTCTTTCTTTTTTAAGCCTGACTAGCATTCCATTGTGTATGCATACCACATTTTCTTAACCCATTCATTCATTGATGGTACTTAGGTTGATTCCATATCTTGGCTATTGTAAATAGTGCTGCAATCAACATGGGAGTACAGGTATCTCTTCAACATACTGATTTCATATCTTTTGGATATATAGCCAGTAGTGGGATTTCTGAATCATATAGTAGTTCTAGGTTTAAGTTTTTGAGGAACCTTCATACTATTTTCCATAATGACTGTACTAATTTACATTTCCATCAGCAGAATACAAAGGTTCCCTTTTCTCTACATCCTCACCAACACTTGTTATCTTTTGTCTTGTTGAAAATAAGACAGGTTTAACAGGTTTAAGGCAATATCTCACTGTGGTTTTAATTTGTATTTCCCCAATGATTAGGATGTTGAGCATTTTTTCATATAACTTTTGGCCACTTGTATGTAAGAAAACATACAAATGAAATATCCATTCAGGTCCTTTGCCCACTTTTAAACCAGGTTATTTGTTTACCTGCTATTGAGCTATTTGAGTTCCTTATATGTTTTGGATATTAACCCCTTATCAGATGTATGGTTTGCAAATATTTTCTTTCATTCCAATAGAATAAAGAGACAATGAATCTCTTTACTCTATCGATTGTTTCCTTTGTTGTGTAGAGCTTTTTAGTTTGATGTAATCCTATTTATCTATATTTGCTTTCATTTGTGCTTTTAAGGTCATATCCCAAAAAGTCATTGCCCATACCATGTCATGATGCTTTACCCCTATGTCTTCTTCTAGCAGTTTAACAATTTCAGGTCTTACATTTAAGTCTATGATCCATTTTGAGTTAATTTTTGTATACGCTACAAGATAAGGGTCTAATTTCATTCTTTTGGATTTGCATATACAGTTTTCCCAATCATTTATTGAAGAATATCTTTTCCCCATTGTGTGTTTTTGGAACCTTTGTCAAAAAACCCACTGACTATAAATGCATGGATTTATTTGTGGACTCTCTATTCTGTTCCATTGGTCTATGTGTTTGTTTATATACCAGTTCCATGCTGATTTGATTTGTATAGCTTTGTAATAGATTTTGAAATCAAGTAGTATGATGCCTCCAGCTTTGTTATTTTTGTTCAAGGTTAGTTTGGTTATTTATGGTCTTTTATAGTCCCATAAAAATTTTAGGATTTTATTTTTTTATTGTTGAGGCAAGATTTCTCTCTGTCACTCAGGCTGGATTGCAGTAACATGATCATAGTTCACTGCATCCTTGAATTCCTGGGCTCAATCCATCCTCCTGCTCAGACTCCCACGTGGCTGCATCTACAGGTACACACCACCACACCTGGCTAATTTTCAAATGTTTTGTAGAGATGGGGTCTCACTATGTTGCCCAGGCTGGTCTCAAACTCCTGGCCTCAAGTGATCCTCCTGCCTTGGCCTCCCAAAATGCTGGGATTACAGGCATAAGTGATCACACTCAGCCCAGATTGCCTTTTCTATTTCTGTGAAAAACACCATTGGAATTTTGATAGTGATTGAATTGAATCTGTAGATCACATTGGGTCATATGAACATTTTAATAACAATTCTTCTAATTCATGAACATAGGGTATATTTCTATTTGTGTCTTCAATGTCTTTCATCAACGTTTTATAGTTCTCAGTGTACACACAGATCTTTTACCTCCTTGGTTAAATTTATTTATAATTATTTTGTTTTTAGTGGCTATTACAAGTGGGATTGTCTTCTTGATTTCTTTTTTGTATAGTTTGTTGTTAGTGCATTGAAACGCTGTTGATTTTTATGTGTTGATTTTGTATCCTGCAGCTTTCCTGAGTTTGTTTACTAGTTATAACAGTTTTTGGCAGAGTCTCTAAGGTTTTCTACATACAAGATTATATCATTTCAAACAGAGACAATTTATTATAACCTCTTCCTTTCCTGTTTGGATGCCTTTTATTTCTTTTTCTTGCATAATTGCTCTGGCTAGGACTTCTAGTAGTATGTTAAGTAGAAGTGGTGAAAGTAGGCATCCTTTTCTTATTCCTGATCTTAGAGGAAAAACTTTCAATGTTTCACTGTTAAGTAATCTTAGCTATGAGTTTGTGATATATGGCTTTATTGTTTTGAGGGAAATTTCTTTTATACCTAATTTGTTGAGGGGTTTTTGTCATGAAAGGGTGTTAAATTTTGTCCAGTAATTTTTCTGCGTTCGTTGAGATGATCATATGGTTTTTCTCCTTCATTGTCTTAATGTGGGGTATTGCCTTTATTGATTTTGTATGTTGAATATACTTGCATGCCAGTTATAAATCCCACTGGATCAGGGTGAATGATCCTTTTACTGTGCTGTTGAATTTGGTTTTCTTATATTTTGTTGAGGATTTTTATATCTATGTTCCTCAGGTATATTGGCCTGCCATTTTATTTTCTTGTAGTGTCTGTCTCTGGTATTGTTCCTATGCATATGAGTTACCATCTGCTGTAATTTCTATAGTTAAATACAACTTTCTTCACCTATCTTCTTTGTGCAGGTATAATATATTTGAAAATATATTACTTTTGTATGAGTTGTAACTCCAGCAGTACATGTAATTATACATTATATACAAAATTATGTGCATATTGTTTTAAGCAATTCACTTTAAATCATGTAAAGAAGGAAAGAAGAAAGATGCATTATTATGCTTTTATAAACACATAATTGCCTTACCTAGTGCCTTTTAATATGGATTGGAATACTATATTGTATGGTGAGTCTGTTAGTATAAAATATCTATTTGTGTTTATTTGAAATGTCTTCTTTTGAAGGTTAGTTTTGCTGGATACATGATTCTTAGTTGACAAGATTTTCTCCCTCCCCCCCAGCACTTTGAATGTCATCCCACTGCCTCTGTCCTCCATTGTTTTTGATGAAATGTCAGCTGTTAAATGTATTGAACTTTTCTTGTATATGATGAGTCAGTGTTATTTATTTATTTATTTGCTGCTACTGCTTTCAAGATTTTCTCTTTATCTTTGGGTCTGAGGGTAAGAACAGCAACATACTTCTTTCAGAGTAATGCCTGTGCTCTACAAATGTTGCACTGAATTGAGGTGGTAGCCCATGGTCTTCTCTGCTTGCTTTCCCTGGCACAGAACTTGGGCCCTTGGAATAAGCTGGAACAGTGGTGATCATAGCCCAGTATTCTTGGTCTACCATACCTAGAGTAATGCTTTTATCCTGCAAATGGGAACTGGATGGAGGATAAAATCCCAGATAGCTCAGCCATGTCTAGTTTACATTTTCAGTAAGATGAAGTATGGGGAATAAGAGATCCTGTTGGCTTGTACCTCCTGGGAAGAAATTATTGCCCTAGACTGGGAGCTGATGTGAAAAGGAACCCCATATTCTTGGCCACACCAGTCCAGAGTAGAGAATCCATCATTTTGAGCTGGGGAGTGGATGAAAGAGGACAGGTTATGGCTCAAATGCTACAGACTCTCATGGAACTGAGACTTAGATTTTCTTGAAACATTTTTCTCAATTTTCTGTATGCTCATAGGATAATTTCTAGAGACTGTCAGTTATTGCATGTTTGTTTACATAATTCTTTAACCAATTGTGGTTATTTTGTTCATGGAGTTTCTCACATTACCATTTGAAATGCATCTATATTTTATTTTTATAGTAAAACATAAAATACAGACAGAAAAATCCATCAAAATATATCCAAAAATCATTTTAGAACATTTCCACCACCCCAGATATTTCCATTATGCCCTTATTTGGGGATTCTACCCATCTCCATTTCTATCCCTCAGCACCACTCTTTTGCCCTCTTTCACTATAGATTGGTTTTTGACTGTGATTGAATTTCATATAAATAAAACCCATATGCTTTTTTATACTGATTTCAGAAAAGAAGATAGAATGATACATTTCTTCAACATTTAGTAGAAAACACATGTGAAGCTATTTGAATGAGATGTATTTTTTTTAACTTTTTTCTTTAGTCAAATGATGTTATTATTTTCAAGGAAGTTCTATATTTCACCCACAATTTCTTGTCTTATTCTACTAGGTAAAATATTTGGTACAATACACAATAGGAGATATAACAATTATTTTTGCTCACTATTAAGAATGCTATCAACTTTTGAATCTAATTACTGTGCAATTCTCTCTATTCTCTTAATCTAGAGATCCCATAGAGAACATGATGGATCTTCCCAAACAAATACTACATCTTTTAATTGTTCTTTCATGTTTTAATGCCATTTTTCTCCCTGTGCTGCATTATGGGTAAATTTCTTAATTATCTTTTTTTTTTTACCTCTTTCTAATAAAATTTGATTCCGTTGATTAATTTTTTTATCTAAAAAGTTTTTAATTGGTTCTCTTCCATATCCACTCATTTTTATTTCTATCAATTTTACTTTTATTATGCCTAATTATTTTGAATGGTTACTAGACCTTTACATAGCTTTTTAAAATTCAATATTTAAAAGTCCCTTATATTTTTATTATGATATTATAATAATATTATTCATTGGTGTGGTGTATTCACCCAAGGTCATATTTACTTGGCCTATCTTTTTAAGCACACTTTTTAATATTTTGGGGGATTTATTTTGGAGATTCTTCTTGAGTTGGCATTTGATCTCTTACCTCTACACACACATATACTTTTCTCTCTGCAGTGGTGTTATAGTATTTCCACTTGGCTTCTGAGGTCCTAGTTCACAACTAGATCTTGTCATGGCTGCCCAGGGGTTCTAACTTCTGTCAATATTGAGTATTTTTAGTGTCAAGCTTTTCTAAGTATAAAGCTTTATATATAAACAATAGTCACAGGTAATGGTCAATTTTAGCTCCCTTACAGATACCCATTTCCTCCAACCTTGACCTTTGCTTATGGGTAGGAAAACTTCATTGTAGTGCTTGATTTTGAGCAGTTAGCTTGACTATATTTCCTTGTCTTATGTGGTCCACTATTATTTCTTTTACACAACAGGAGATAAACTTCCTAGCCAACATCACCTGTTATAAGACCCAGACCCCACCAGTACCCAATTTCAGCCCAACTTGCTGCTTTCTGTGGCTATTTTATTACTAATCTAATGTATTGCTTTACTTTAAGAGCAATGATATATTTTTTAAATCATCATGTTTTATCCTTACTGCTAGGCATTCACATGGTATGGGGGTTTGGGGACTTGAAGTATGAATTTAAAATGAAGTTAAATTTTTTTTCACAGTATTTTTGAGGTATAATTTACATACTCTAAAATTTTCCCATTTTAAGTATACAGTGGATGAGTTTTAGTAAATTTATACAGCTGTACAATTATCACCACAATCTAGTCTTATATAACATTAATAACATTTCCATATCTCCAAAAAGTTTCCTCATGCCTACATTTCATCACTTGCTGATCTTATTGCCTCTTCAGGTAACTACTTATCTGATTTCTGTCACAGAATGCTAGCTTTTTCAGAAATTTCATATTAACAAAATAAAATGTAGTCTTTGGAGGTCTGTTTTTTTTTTTCAGTTGGCACAATGTTTTTGAGGTTAATAAATTTTTATATACATCAAATTTGTTCCTTTTTATTAGGGATTCCATTGTCATGGCTATATTGCATTATTTCTAGTTTTTTACTGTTATGAATAATGCTGTCATGAATGTTTTTGTACAAGTTTTGGTGTGAACATATATTTGTATTCTCTAGAGTAGATATCTAGGTTTTTAAATTGCTTTCCTATGGAAAGTGTATGGTTCATTTAAGAAACTTTTAAGCTGTTTTCCAACATGGCTATACCATTTTACATTCCCACCAGGAATGTATGTGGGTCTCTGTTTCTCTAAATTTTTGCCAACATTTGTTATTATATATATTTTTGAGTATAGCCTTTCTAATGTGAATTAAATGGTATCTCATTTCCTAATGGTTAATAATGTTGATAATATTTTTATATGTATGGCATTTGTACACTTTCTTTAATGAAGTATCTATTCAATTTTTTTTGACCATTTAAAAAATTGAATTGTTTGTCTCATTAATAAGTAAAATGTCATCATGACTGAGAGATTTTTGTTATTTTTCTAATAACTTATTGTTCCCAGCTAGGTCATACATATTATTTTCTTCAAGCTCAAATTGATTCTCTATTTATTTCTCTAGGAGTACTATCCTCTTCCAAAAGAGAATACATTTACTGTAACTCCTGGATGACCCAAGTAGTGAATCTGAGGGTGCTCATCAAATAAGGCATGCTGATTTTGCCAATAATTTTTTTTATTGGAAAACCCTTACTTTTTATTAGTTTTTGGAGGTACAAAATTGAATAGTAATGCATGGTTTTCAGGGAGAAACCTGAACCAATTTTAAATTTAATTTTTTTCTGTCCATATGGTATGCTAATGAGCCAGGTAGTTAATTTTAAGCCACAAAAATATTCCGAAAGTGAGCTAACAATTTTAAAAGACCAGAAGGACCTTGGGTGATGCTAATGTCAAATGGAAAAAAATAATATTGAACAACTTCAAATTTGATCCAAATGGATCAAAGCAGAAACAACTCATATGTCTGCTAACTGATGAATGGATAGATAAAAAGTGATAATTTGATATAGCATATATCAGTACTTATTTCTTTTTGTTGCCAAAATATATTCTCTTGTGGATATATCACTTTTTATCTATCCATTCATCAGTTAGCAGACATATGAGTTGTTTCTGCTTTTAGTCTATTATAAATAATACTGTTATGGGAATTCCTGTACCAGCTTTGATGTGGACATGTGTTTTCTTTTCTCTTGGGCATATATTGTTGATGTACAACATGATGCCAAACATGTTTAACCATTTGAGGTACTACCAGACTCTTTTCCAAAGTGGTCATATATTTTACATTTCTATCAACAGTGTATGAAACTTCCAATTTATACAAATCCTTTATAAGATTTACAAAAATGTTTCCCAAGTCTGTGTGTTATTTCTTTACTTTCTTGGTGGTGTGTTCTCTGAAGGCCAAAAGTTCTTCATTTTGATGTCCAATTTATCTACTTTTTCTTTCATTGCTTACACTTTTGGTGTCATTTAAAAAATAATTTTCTAATCCAAGGTCTCAATTTATATTCATGTTTTCTTCTGGAACTTTTATAGTTTTAACTCTTACATTTAGATATTTGATTGATTTTGAGCTAATTTCTGCCTATAGTGTAAGGTAGGAGTCCAACTTCATTCTTTTTCGGGTGGATATCCACTTGTCCCCTCACTATTTGTTGAAAAGACTATTCTTTTCTCCATTTAGTTGTCTTAGCTTGTTGACTGTAAATGTGAAATATATCTGGACTTGATTCTATTCCATTGATCTATATGTCTTATTCTATGCCAGTACTACATTGTCTTGGTTATTGCAGCTTTGTAGTAAATTTTGAAATCAGTGTGAGCTCTCAAATTTTACTCTTTTTCAAGATTGTTTTGTGTATTCTGGGTTCCTTACATTTACATGTCAATTTTTGTTCAGTTTATCGTTTTCTACAAAGGAGCCAATTGGTATTTTTATGAGGACTGTATTGAATCTATAGACCAATTTGGGTAGAATTTCCAATATTTTAACAATATTATACCTTCCAGTATATAAACAAGAATATGTCTTTCATTTATTTAGGTCTTCCTTAATTTCTGTCAACAGTGTTTTGTGGTTTTCAGAGTAGAAATTTTATGTTACTAATAAAACAAAAAGTTGGTTCTTTGAAAAAATAAACAAAATTGACACACCATTGGCTAAGCTAACGAAAAGCAGAAAAGAGAAATCGCTAATAAGCTCCATCAGGAATAAAAAAGGAGATATCGCAACTGATCCCAAAGAGATACAAGATACAATTTATGAATACTACAAAAATCTTTATGCACACAAACTAGAAAATGTGGAGGAAATGGACAAATTTCTAGAAACACACAGCCTCCCTAGGCTCAACCAGGAAGAAATAGATTCCCTGAATAGACCAATCTCAACAGCTGAAATAGAAACAGCAATTAAAAATCTCCCTAAAAAGAAAAGTCCCGGTCCAGATGGCTTCACACCTGAATTCTACCATACTTACAAAGAAGAACTAGTACCTATCTTGCAGAAACTATTCCACAACATCGAGAAGAACGGAAACCTCCCCGACACCTTTTATGAAGCGAATATTACTCTGATACCAAAACCAGGAAGGGATGCAACAAAAAAAGAAAACTACAGACCAATATCCCTAATGAATATAGATGCAAAAATTTTCAACAAAATCTTAGCTAACCGAATCCAGACACTTATCAAAAAAATAATCCACCACGACCAAGTGGGCTTCATCCCAGGGATGCAGGGATGGTTCAACATACGTAAATCTATAAATGCAATTCACCACATAAACAGAAGCAAAAACAAAGACCACATGATTCCTTCAATAGATGCAGAAAAAGCTTTTGACAAAATTCAACACCCTTTCATGATACGAACACTTAAGAAAATAGGCATAGAAGGGACACACCTAAAAATGATACAAGCCATATATGACAGACCCATAGCCAACATCATACTGAATGGGGAAAAATTGAAATCATTCCCACTTAGAACTGGAACCAGACAAGGCTGCCCACTATCTCCACTTCTGTTCAACATAGTGCTGGAAGTCTTGGCTACAGCAATCAGACAGGAAAATGGAATCAAAGGTATCCAAATACGGGCAGAAGAGATCAAACTTTCACTGTTTGCTGATGATATGATATTGGATCTAGAAAACCCCAAAGATTCAACCAAGAAACTCCTGGAACTGATCAATGAATTTAGTAAAGTCTCAGGATGCAAAATCAATACACAAAAATCAGAGGCATTCATATACGTCAACAACAATCTCATTGAGAACCAAATCAAAGACTCAATTCCCTTCACAATAGCAACAAAGAAATTAAAGTACCTAGGAATATACTTAACCAAGGAGGTAAAAGACCTCTACAGGGAGAACTATGAAACACTGAGGAAGGAAATAGCAGAGGATGTAAACAGATGGAAATCCATACCATGCTCGTGGATCAGCAGACTTAATATCATCAAAATATCTATATTACCCAAACTGATCTACAGATTCAATGCAATACCTATTAAAATCCCATGAGCATTCTTCACAGATATAGAAAAAATAATTTTACGCTTCGTATGGAACCAAAGAAGACCCCGAATATCAAGAGCAATTCTAGGCAACAAAAACAAAATGGGAGGCATTAATATGCCAGATATCAAACTATACTACAAAGCTGTAGTAATTAAATCAATATGGTATTGGCACAAAAATAGGAATATGGACCAGTGGAACAGATGTGAGAATCCTGATATAAAACCATCCTCATATAGCCATCTAATCTTTGACAACGCAGACAAAAACATACGCTGGGGAAAAGAATCCCTCTTCAATAAATGGTGCTGGGAAAACTGGATAGCCACCTGTAGAAGGCTAAAACAGGACCCACACCTTTCACCTCTCACAAAAACCAACTCACGCTGGATGACAGACTTAAACCTAAGGTATGAAACTATTAGAACTCTAGAGGAAAAAGTTGGAAACACTCTCCTAGACATTGGCCTGGGCAAAGAGTTTATGAAGAAGTCCCCAAAGGCAATCACAGCAGCAACAAAAATAAATGGGACATGATCAAACTACAAAGCTTCTGCACAGCCAAAGAAATAGTCATGAAAGTAAACAGACAACCTACAGAATGGGAGAAAATTTTTGCATCCTATGCATCCGATAAGGGACTGATAACTAGAATATACTTAGAACTCACAAAAATTAGGAAGAAAAAATCAAATAACCCCATTAAAAAGTGGGCAAAGGACTTGAACAGAAATTTTTCTAAAGAAGACAGAAGAATGGCCAACAAACATATGAAGAAATGCTCAACATCTCTAATCATCAGGGAAATGCAAATCAAAACCACAATGAGATATCACTTAACCCCAGTGAGAATGGCCTTTATCAAAAACTCTCCAAACAATAAATGCTGGCGTGGTTGCGGAGAGAGAGGAATACTCCTACACTGCTGGTGGGACTGCAAACTAGTTCAACCTCTGTGGAAAGCAATATGGAGATACCTTAAAGCGATACAAGTGAATCTACCATTTGATCCAGCAATCCCATTGCTGGGCATCTACCCAAATGATCCAGTGACACTCTACAAAAAAGACACCTGCACTCGAATGTTTATAGCAGCACAATTCATAATTTCAAGGCTGTGGAAACAGCCCAAGTGCCCATCAATCCAAGAATGGATTAATAAAATGTGGTATATGTATACCATGGAGTACTATTCAGCTCTAAGAAACAATGGTGATATAGCACATCTTATATTTTCCTGGTTAGAGCTGGAACCCATACTACTAAGTGAAGTATCCCAAGAATGGAAAAACAAGCACCAGATATATTCTCCAGCAAACTGGTATTAACTGAGTAGCACCTAAGTGGACACATAGGTGCTACAGTAATAGGGTATTGGGCAGGTGGGAGGGGGGAGGGGGGCGGGTATATACATACCTAAGGAGTGAGATGTGCACCGTCTGGGGGATGGTCATGATGGAGACTCAGACTTTTGGGGGGAGGGGGGAAATGGGCATTTATTGAAACCTTAAAATCTGTACCCCCATAATATGTTGAAATAAAAAAAAAATTTTATGTTACTTGTTAAATTTGTTCTTAAGTATTTTATTTTTTATGCTATTATAAATAGAATTCTGTTCTTAATTTAATATCCAGTTTACTTATTGCTACTATATGGAGAGGAGATATAACTCATTTTTAAAATTAATATCAAAGTATTACAGGGGAGCAAATCTTTTCATTACATGGATCACTTTTTTTTTTATTTCGGCATATTATGGGGGTACAGATTTTAAGGTTTCAATAAATGCCCATTTTCCCCCCTCCCCCCAAAAGTCTGAGTCTCCATCATGACCATCCCCTAGATGGTGCACATCTCTCTCATTGTGTATGTATGTACCCACCCCCCTCCCCCCTCCCACCTGCCCAATACCCTATTACTGTAGCACCTATGTGTCCACTTAGGTGCTACTCAGTTAATACCAGTTTGCTGGAGAATATATCTGGTGCTTGTTTTTCCATTCTTGGGATACTTCACTTAGTAGTATGGGTTCCAGCTCTAACCAGGAAAATATAAGATGTGCTATATCACCATTGTTTCTTAGAGCTGAATAGTACTCCATGGTATACATATACCACATTTTATTAATCCATTCTTGGATTGATGGGCACTTGGGCTGTTTCCACAGCCTTGAAATTATGAATTGTGCTGCTATAAACATTCGAGTGCAGGTGTCTTTTTTGTAGAGTGTCACTGGATCATTTGGGTAGATGCCCAGCAATGGGATTGCTGGATCAAATGGTAGATTCACTTGTATCGCTTTAAGGTATCTCCATATTGCTTTCCACAGAGGTTGAACTAGTTTGCAGTCCCACCAGCAGTGTAGGAGTGTTCCTCTCTCTCCGCAACCACGCCAGCATTTATTGTTTGGAGAGTTTTTGATAAAGGCCATTCTCACTGGGGTTAAGTGATATCTCATTGTGGTTTTGATTTGCATTTCCCTGATGATTAGAGATGTTGAGCATTTCTTCATATGTTTGTTGGCCATTCTTCTGTCTTCTTTAGAAAAATTTCTGTTCAAGTCCTTTGCCCACTTTTTAATGGGGTTATTTGATTTTTTCTTCCTAATTTTTGTGAGTTCTAAGTATATTCTAGTTATCAGTCCCTTATCGGATGCATAAGATGCAAAAATTTTCTCCCATTCTGTAGGTTGTCTGTTTACTTTCATGACTATTTCTTTGGCTGTGCAGAAGCTTTGTAGTTTGATCATGTCCCATTTATTTATTTTTGTTGCTGCTATGATTGCCTTTGGGGACTTCTTCATAAACTCTTTGCCTAGGCCGATGTCTAGGAGAGTGTTTCCAACATTTTCCTCTAGAGTTCTAATAGTTTCATACCTTAGGTTTAAGTCTGTTATCCAGCGTGAGTTGGTTTTTGTGAGAGGTGAAAGGTGTGGGTCCTGTTTTAGCCTTCTACAGGTGGCTATCCAGTTTTCCCATGGATCACTTTTATAACACCTGAGTCATGTTTATAAGTGTGCCGGTCACCCAGTGTTCACTATATCCATTAGGTAGGTTTCTGCCAATTCCCACCTCCCCCCTAATAGATTTCCATTGAGTTATACTTCCCTCTGTGCACATGTGTGCTCACTGGTTAGTTCCAGTTTAGTAGTGAGTACATGTGATGTTTGTTTTTCCATTGTTTAGATATTTCATTTAGAATGATAGTCTTCAGTTTCATCCATATGTTACAAAAGGCATTAAATCATCCTTCTTTGTGGCTGAGTAGTATTCAATGTACATATACCATATTTGTTAATTCCCTCATGAATTGATGGGCATTTGGGTTGATTCCACATCTTTGCAATTGTGAACTGTGCTGCAATAAACATTCATGTGCAGTTGTATTTTTGGTAAGACGCCTTCTTTTCCTTTTGGTAAATACCCAGTAGTGGGATCACTGGATTTAATGAGAGATCTACATTTAGGTCTTTGAGGAATCTCCATACTGTTTTCCATAGATGTTGTGCTAATTTGCTGTCCCACAAACAGTGTATAAGCATTCCTTTCTCTCTGCATTCATGTAATATCTATTGTCTTTGGACTCTTTAATAAAAGCTATTTTAACTGAAGTAAGGTTATATCTCATTGTAGTTTTAATTTGCATTTCCTGATGGTAGTAATGTTGAGCATTTTTTCATATGTTTATTGGTCATTTGTCTTCTTTAGAAATGCTTTTGTTCATGTCTTTTGTCCACTTTTAATGGGGTTGTTTGATATTTTTTCTTGCTGATTTGCTTGAGTTCTTTGTAGATTCTGGTTATTAGCCCTTTATTGGATTATAGCTTGCAAATATTTTCTCTCATTCTATAGGTTGTCTATTTGCTATGGTGATTATTTCCTAGGCTGTGTAGAAGCTGTTTAAGTTAATCAAGTCCCATTTATTTATTTTTAGTGTTGCTGTAATTGCCATTGGGGTCTTCTCCATTAATTCTTTGCCTAAGTCAATATCTAGAAGAATTCTTCCAACATTTTCTTCTAGAGTTCTTATGGTTTCATGACTTATATTTAAGTCTTTCATCCAACTTGAATTAATTTTGTAGTGGTGAGAGATATGGATCCTGTTTTGTTCTGCATTTTGCTATCCAGTTGTTGCAGCACCATTTAATAAATAGGGTTTTTTTCCCCTCAGTGTATATTGTTGTCTGCTTTGTCAAAGATACTTGGCTGTATATGGATGGTTTTATGTCTGAGTTTTCTATCATGTTCCATTGGTATATATCTCTATTTTTATGCCAATACTATGCCATTTTGGTTATTATAATATTGTAGTAAAGATTAAAGTCTAGTAAAGTGATGCTTGCAGAATTATTCTTTTTGCTTAAGTTTGCTTTGGCTATCGGTGCTCTTTTCTGGTTCCAAACAAAGCATATAATTATTTTTTCTAAATATGTGAAATATGACATTGGTATTTTGATGGAGATTGCATTGAGTCTATAAATCACTTTGGGTAGTATGGACATTTTAACAATGTTGTGTCTCCTGATCCATGAGCACTGTATGCTTTTCTGTTTGTTTGTATCATCAGTGATTTCTTTCCTCAGTGTTTCATAGTTCTATTTGTAGAGTTCTTTGACCTCCTTCATTAAGTATATTCCTAGGTATTTTATTTTCTTTGTAGCTATTGTGAATGGTATTGAGTCTTAGATTTGACTCTCAACTTGACTGTTATTATCTATGAATTCTACTGATTTGTGTACATTGATTTTGTAACCTGAGCCTTTACTGAATTTATTTATCAATTCCAGGAAACTCTTGGTGGACTCTTTGGGGTTTTCTAGATATAAGATCATATCATCAGCAAAAAGTAAGAGTTGAATCTCTTCTTTACCAGTTTGGATACCCTTAATTTTGTTCTCTAAATGAATCAAAAGGAAAAAATAATCTAGAAGATCAATTATACAAAAAGTTGGTTTTTTGAAAAGATAAACAAAATTGATAGGCTTCTTGCTAGATTAACAAGGAATAGAAGAGAAAGGACCCACATAAACTCAATCAGAAATGAAAAAGGAGATATTACAACTGATAACACAGAAATACAAAATATCTGTGAATACTATGAAAACCTCTATGTACATAAACTCAAAAATGTCGAGGAAATGGACAAATTCCCAGAAACACACAACCTCACAGGACTCAATCAGAAGAAATAGAACTCCTGAACAGACCAAGATGAGCAGCAAGAATGTAGCAGCAATAACAAATCTTCCAACAACAAAAAACCCCCAGAACAGATGGATTCACAGCCAGATTTTATCAGAGCTACAAAGAAGAGTTGCTACCCATACTGAAGAAATTATTTCATAACATCAAGAAGGAGGGGATCATCCCCAACTCATTCTATGGAGCCAACATCACCTTGATACCAAACCCAGGAAAGGACACAGAAAAAAAGAAAAGAAAAGAAAAACAAAGAAAGAAAAAAGAAAACTACAGACCAATATCATTTATAAATATAGATGCTAAAATCTTCAATAAAATATTAGCAAACTGAATTCAGCAGCACATCAAAAAAGTAACCACTATTACCAAGTGGGCTTCATCCTAGGGATTCAAGGACAGTTTAACACACATAAATCAAGAAATGTGATTCATCACACAAACAGAACCAAAAACAAAGATCATATGATCATTTCAATACATGCTAAAAAAGCATTAGACAAAATCTGCACCCTTTTATGATAAAAGCCCTCCAGAAATTTGGCATAGAAGAATAAATCTGAAAATTATAAAAGCCCCATAGGACAAACTGGAACAAGACAAGGATACCCTCTATCACCACCTCTATTCAACACAGTGTTGGAAGTCCTAGCTAGAGCAATAACTCATTTTTTTATATTGAGCTTGTATTCTGTTAGTTTATTGAACATGATTATTCTATCTAATACTTTTTAGTGTATTTCTTATGAATTTCTATATACAAGATCATGCCATCTTCAAATAGAGATACCTTTACTTCCTCCTTTCCAATATGGATAACTTTTATTTATTTTTCTTGTTTATTGTACTCTCTAGCATCCCTAATATGATATTGAATTGGAGTCATGAGAACATTTTTCCTGTCTTTGACCTTGATTTTAGAAAGAAAACACACAGTCTTTCAGCATTAAATATGACATTAGCCGTGGGTTTTTAGTAGATGTTCTTTTATCAAGTTAAGGATTCTCTTTTATTCCTCATTTGTTTCATGTTTTTATCATGGAGGAACGTTGAATATTCTTTTTATTTATTTAATTGAAATGAAATTTACATAACAAAAATTAACCTTTTTAAAGAGAACAATCCAGTGGTATTTAGTACATTCAAAATTTTGTGCAACCACTACCTGTATCCAGTTCCAAAATGTTTTCATCACCCCAAAATGAATTCTGTAGCCCTTTAGCAGTTGCTCCCATTCTTCTCCTTCTCCCAACCCCAGGCAACTACCAGTCATTCTGTCTTTATGGATTACCCCATTCTGGATATTTCATATAGATGGAATCATATAATATGTGACCTTTTGTATCAGGCTTCTTTCACTTATCCTAACATTTTTTAATTGACACATAATAGTTATACATATTTATGTTGTTCGTGTAATATTTTGATGTGTGCATACAATGTGTTATGATCAAATCAGGGTAATGAGATGTCCATCATCTCAAATATTTATCATTTTTTTGTATAGGGAACATTCCAAATATTCTAGCTATTTTGAAATACACAGTAAATGTTTCTTAACGGTAGTCACCCTACTATGCTATCAAATACCAGAACTATTCTATTAATATCTAACTGTATTTTTATCACACTAACTAACCCCCTCTGCCCTTTCCAGCCTCTGGTAACTACCATTCTACTCTCTGCCTCCATGAGATTAGTTGTTTTTTTGTTTTTTGTTTTTTTTTAGCTCCTGCTTATTGAGAACATACAGTATTTGTCTTTGTTTGGCTGGCTTATTTTATTTAACATTATGCCCTCCAGTACCATCCATGTTGCTATAAATGACAGGATTGCATTCTTTTTCTTTTTGTTTTGATATGGGGTCTTGTTATATCACCCAGGCTGGTCTTGTTTACTCTTTTAAGAGAAGGACCATGTTTTTAAATTATTTATAGTCTTTTCAGCACCTACCAAAGCATCTTTTATATAATAGGTTCCTGAAAATGGTTGATTTTAGACTTAGCCTGAAAGTCTTACCACCTAGTCTCCACTTACTAGTGACTCCATATATCACTTGCAAAGTCAGTATCACATAGTGGTTAAGAAATTTGACTCTGAATGCAGACTATCTAATTCATATAATCTATACCACTTTTTAGTATGAGTCCTTAGCAAGTTAGTTAACTTTCAGTACTAATTTTTTACATCAGTATAATGGGGATAATGATAGCCCCTGCCATATAGATTTATTGTGTGGATTAAATATGTGAAAGTACTTATAATAGTGCCAATCACCCAGCACTCAATAAATGTTAACTATTATCATTATTATTAATATTCAACACTACAGCTTTCTCATTCCTATGGAGGAGAAAATGATTTCAACCTGACTCCAGAAATCATTATAAAAAAGATCCAGTGTACCAAACTGATGAACTCAAGCCAGTCCATCTTGAATTCAAATAACTGGACCAGGATATCTAATTGCCATTCCTACTAAAGAACTAAGTAGAAACTACTCTTGGACGTGATCTGATAGTGAGTAAATTCACTCTCTGAGTTCATTCTGCTCAGTTCTGTGAGATGGATTATCTCTCCAATGTAGTTGGTCATCATTTAATGTTATATATTTGTCTAAATGACCTTTTGTGCCATATGAAATCTTTGTTATCTACAAAAAGTACAATGTAAGTATAAAACCCAAGCAAACCTTCCTTAGCTAACAATGTGTTGTTTAACAAGGCACCAGAGCTGATTAATGCCACAAACATTGTGTCTGTTAACAGTTGGGTTGAAAGACTAGGGTATACCCTACTCCCCCAAGTGATAACACAACTGTCATTCAGAATCTGTGTCTTGCTTTGTTTCAAAACCCTGGAGCATATGGTATTTGTATCTCAGACCTTAGGGAATTCCTTTTTTAAGTTTAGATATACAGCTTCTTTCTTCATTGTGAAATGGTCTAATTTATTTTCTTCTTCTTTTTTCTAACAGTGGAATAATTTTTTTTATTTTTAAAATTGACAATAAAATTGTATGTATTTACTGTGTACATGAAGTATATATACATTATTTTGAAGTATATATGCATTGTGGGGTGACTAAATCTAGCTAATTAACAGACATGGATTACCTTATATATTTATTTTTGTGGTGGGTGAGAACACTTTACATTCACTCTCTTTGCATTTTTCAAGAATACAATATATTGTTAACTATAGTCATCTTGTTGTACAATAGATCTCTTGAACTTATTCCTCCTATCTAATCAAAATTTTATTTTTTGATCAACATCTATTTCTTTTTTTTATTAGAAAGAAATATGCATGGAGAAACATTGATTATATTCTCTGTGAAGCAAAAAAATTATGAACAATTCAAAATAAACATGAAAGAGTTTTAGCAAGGATCAGCTAGAAAACCGCTTTCATTTTAGGAAAATCATATACAGACCCATGTTGAGAATATGACATTTAGTCACCATGAGTACCTCACTTGACTCTGTTTTTTAAAACAGCTGGAATGGAAGTCATATGATGATAATCAAGGTACTGAACTTGGTTGTTCTTTCTGGCAAAAAGTGCCGCAATTGTAAAGGAAACCATTTGGATTATATCATCTAAAATTAATAATGATTTAATGCTAGGGTTAGTGACTATTTACTATGAATAACAAACTACAGAAGCTACTTTATGTACCTCTTTCCACTGAATTTTCACACCTATTTTATAAGACAAGTAAATTCTCCCCATTTACAGAAGAGGAAAATGAGTCTTGAAGGCATACCTGATTCACTGAAGAACCTCAGTTCTTGAACCCAAGAGCCAGGACTTACCTCAGCTATAACTGTAAGCCTATGCCAATTCTCTTGTACACTTTGGCTTCTGCTTAGTTTACTATTTACCATTCGTTTATATTAATAATTTTAAAAAGCATTTATAAATCAAAGATTCACCTTATTCTTTTGGGAGCTTTCCAGTGGTCCACACTATCTTTTCTGATTTTTAGCTTAACTGTCCTTCCTCTCAGCTCCTCTTATGGAGTGAACTAATACTTTTCTTTTTTCACTCCCAAACAAGAACAAGATTTTGGTTCTGTTTCTATTTAACTATCACTTTTCACTTCCATTGCTTGATGAAATCGGTCTGTCCTTTGGCTCTGAGGTTCCTCTGACTTATTTTTGACCCCAATTTGTATAAAACCGCTGCTCTTAGTCATGTTTTCCATTCCTTCCATTTGGTCAGACTGCCTGAGATCAAACTATCCAAGTCTAGCGTCTATAATTATTCCCCTAACTCTTAAAAATATCAAATAGAGGGACAGAAAATTCATCATTATGTGTTTTAGGTGCTTTACTCTTATGACCCTTGTGTGTCCACAGGAAAGTGTTTTTGGTCTAGTCTAGCAATGTGCCTGGCCCATCATATGTGGATCACTGCAATTTATGTGGCTTAGAGCCCAGAATAACTGTCTGCCTATATCCTTGCCAACGTCAGCCCTTTGGAAGTGTCACTTTCTCCTACAAGATGACTATATGCTTTTCTTCCCAAATGCCTATCACACCTATAATCTAATGTCTAATACTCAATTTAAAACTAACTTTTAATGTTTCACACATACATTTTTATTCCCCAGAGTAGATGTAAGCTCCTTCAGGTTGTATCCGAGTTACTTTTTATTTCACTGGTGGCATTTCTTCCAGTGAAAACTGTATCTTTTTTTCATGTAAATTTATATTAAGAAACTCTAATTTTTGTCAACACTGGCTAGTTTTCATCATCTATTTCTGTAAAATTGTAGCTTACATTTTGTGGCTTGAATTTCCCACCCTGCCTAGCTCTGCCTTCCGGAGACCAAGCTGGTCTCAGTTTGAGGTCCAGTTATATTCCAGTCTCATCGTTGCTATGACTCTAGGCTATTGAGAATCAAGGAAATCTCTCAAATGTGAATTGTGGCTAAAACAAGAACAGGACATTGCAGCTCTTTAATTATTTCTTCTTCCAAAAAATTGTTAATAGGTCTGCCTTTTGTGTTTGGCACTTAGTGATCAATTCCTAGCTATGTTGACAGATTGCTTGTGACAAGATGATCCTATAGTGTTATTGTTACGAGTGGAGGTAAACTTCAGTTATTAAGTAGTTTATTAAGTCTACATTATTGAACTGCTAAAATGAAGTGCTATTTTCCTTCTGTAATGCTTATTTACAACAGCTGTACCACTCTATGTAAGATCTGAAGTTGGTGGAAGGAGGAATTTGATATAGATATAATTAATATTTGAAGATTATTTTAAAATACCTTTTTTATGTCATTTGAAATATAATATCCTTAAGCTTATCTTTAAGAAAATCTGGAGTTATTTGTATATAATTTATTATCAATACCATTAAGATTATCTCTTGGATTATACATTTTTTAATTCTATAAGAAAACCATACATTCTGAAGTCTGTTATCTAAGATATTCTAAATAAAATGATTAGCTAGAGACTATGGTTAAAAATTTGCCATTTTTCTCATAATTCTTTTACATTCAGAAGCTTGAATAATTGATTGAAGGAAAGAACATTTCATGCTTTAAGACTGTCTTTTCCGTTGTATGCAGCATTATTTACGAAGGAAATGAGGGAAGCTAAGTTGGTAACATAATTATTTAGATTATCTCCTCAAATTTACACATTTCACAATAACATATTTGTTGGAAAAGGCATCAGTGGAACTTAGGCTTACAAATTGATTGTAACTCCCCAAAGTCATTAGAATAATAAATTTATAGATTTTGATCTTTGTATTTTATATATGCAAACCAGATGAACCAAAACATTTGCTTTTTTTCCGTTTGGCAGTAAAGATGATTCCACAGCAAAATACAATGTGAAACATGAAAAATTATACCTTATTGAATATTTTAGATCATTTTTAAATCTCTGGGTCCCACCAGGTTAGGGGCTTAAACACAGGTGGGTTTAAGACACGAGCCCAAGGCTGGGTGCAGCGCGGTGGCTCATGTCTATAATCCTAGCACTCTGAGAGGCCGAGGTGGGTGGATTGCTCAAGATCAGGAGTTTGAAACCAGCCTGAGCAAGACCGAGACCTGGTCTCTACTAAAAATAGAAAGAAATTAATTGGCCAACTAAAAATATATAGAAAAAATTAGCTGGCCATGGTGGCGCATGCCTGTAGTCCTAGCCACTCGGGAGGATGAGGCAGATGGATTGCTTGAGCCCAGGAATTTGAGGTTGCTGTGAGCTAGGGTGATGCCACGGCACTCTAGCCCGGGCAACAGAGTGAGACTCTGTCTAAAAATAAAAAATAATAATAGACATGAGCCCAGTAAACTGTGGCTGTGCTGCCTGGGAGAGACTTTTCATTTGTGAAATCGAGCTCATGATGTAGGCGAACTCATCTGAAAGGAAACCACTCCAGACCTGAAGAAGTTTGAACACAGACATATCCTCTTCCCCGTGTTGACACACCAAAAGGGCTGTCCCAGGTTCCTAAGGGATCCCATCACCGCACCCACACTTTCTGTCGGGGCTCAGGTTGGAATCTGGAAAGAGAGGTGTGATGATGAAAGACCACAGTGAAAGGCAGCTGGGACCTGGACACCATCAAAAAATTACCAGTGTATAATGCTTTTGCTACTCTTTGTTGTGGAGGGGCAGGGTGCTCCCCCTTCTGTTTTTCCAAATACTTTTAAGGTTCGGTTGGTCTGCTCAACTGCCTGTCCAGTAGGGTTATATGGACTATCAGTGATGTGGGGAAAATAGATATTGTAGATATTAAAGGCGCCTGAAGGCAGGGAAATAAGTAAAGTCCATTTGCAAGAGTGAGTTAGGAGTTAGGCAGGGAGGGTTATCCCCAGGTGATAAAGGCACACCTTGTACAGCCTAACGAGCTGAACAGGCATTTATTATGAGACGAGGTTGTTGCTGGGTAATGGGAAACTGTTTAATACCCATTCAAGTGTTTTGGTGAAAGAACTGATGGGATGTTATGGCATTTTTAAAGGCATTAGTGGAATGTATGTTGTAGGAAACGAGATGACCAACAGCATTATTTCCTTCTGTCAGAGGTCCAGGCAAAGGGGTATGAGCATGAATATGAGAAATAAAGAGGGGGTTTCACTGGATATCTAATAAGCACTGTAGAACAAGGAATTGTTGAAGTAAAGTTTGATTATGTATATCCTTAATGATAGCATTTTTGATACGGAGAACAAATAGAATACGTAACGGGAGTCAGTGATGATGTTTAGGGGTTCTAATGGAAATGTGGAAATGTTTTCAAAGGTAATGTAAGCACCCTAACTCTGCTTGTTGAGTGGAGGGAAAGCCAGAGGTGGATAAATATTTCCAATCACCATCTTTCCATGCAATTCCTGCTTTAGATTTATCATCCTGAGCCATCTGTGAACACTGGGCAGTGGGAAGAGGTATAGGGGAGAGTTTTGTAAGCAGTTGTACAGGAAGTGAGAAAGTGGAGAGAAGCTTGTCAGAGGGGTAATGGAAGGAAAGAGAACCTACATAACTTGCAAAAGCTGACTGCCAAAGTAAAGAATTATGTAAAGTTGCTTCAAAGCAGTTTTTAGGAATAGAGAGATATGTAGTGTGTGGATCTGATCCAAGCAATTGTGTACAACAGCATTCCTTAACAATCAAAGAAGCAAAGAGATCTAGAAGGGAAGAAAAGGTTTTGGAGGGAGTGTGAGGCAGAAATAACCATTTGGAAGGAATGATGTGAGGTGTTAATTGGCCTATAAGAGCAGTTGGAGATAGGGGGTTGTTGAAGATAAAAGAACTGGTTCATCTGAGTTGTGAGAGTTGACAGTGATTAAGGGTTTCCTTGATAGCATGAAATTCTGTAATGCCAGGGATGTTAGTGAATGAGGTGGATGGATCTGGATCACCCTTTAATATATTAGTAAGATGATGTATTTGTTGGCTAGTCATTCCTAAAGTGGGATATATCCAATTTGCATGTCTCAAAAGTTGTGTAATGAATGTAGTTTCAGGGTAGTAGGCAAGGAGATTGGTATTTGTTGGGGTCACAGTGAACATGAACAGAAAAAAATGGATAACCAAGATAACTCCATGGTTGGGTAAGTTGTAGTTTGGGGCAATTTGCAGCCCACGGACAGCAGTATATGTTTGTACATGGGCAAACAATAATTCTGCTTAAGTAGGAACCGCTAACACGTCATCCACATAGTGATAGATATAGTGGATGGGAACTGGTACCGAAAAGGGAGTAGGGCTTGATGAACATAAAGTTGACAAATAGTGGGACTATTTAACATTCCTTGTGGAAGGACTTTCCAATGATACCTGTTGACCAAGTGGGATTATAAGTGGGAACAGAAAGTGCAAATCTTTTCCAGTCTTATTTCGCTAGAGGAATTGTGAAAAAACAATCTTGCAAATCAATTACAATCAGAGGCCAATCTCTTGGAATTAATGACAGCTGCGGAAGACCGGGCTGTCGAGGTCCCATCGGGACTATAATAGCATTAAGAGCTCTTAGGTCCTGCATTAAATGCCATCTATTGTTCTTTTTAGGTATGACGAATGCAGGAGTGTTCCATGGGCTCAGGGAATGTTCTATATGTCCCGCTTTAAGTTGGCCTGGACAAGAGATTTTAAGTGTTTTAATTCATCCTGCTTAATGGGCCACTGCTCTATCTAGATGGGCGAATTAGTAGTCCATTGTAAAGGTGTGGGTTGTATAGGATGCACCTAAGCAGTGGCCTGTAATGAAAAGGCTGAGTAGTTAGAAGAAGATTCCATTGTTCTAGCAAATCTCATCCCCATAAAAATTGGCCCTCTCATAGGTAATGTTGAAAAGTGGCTGGCTTACCAGGGGAGGAATAGAGATCCCCTTTTGGGGGAGGAGGAGGAGGAGGAAGGAGCTGCTGCTCCTGTTGAGCCGCAGCAGGCTAAGGTGGAGAGAATGGCTCTGGGCTTGGGGAATTTTACGGCACAGGACCCAGGCTCCTCTGGTGGAGCAGATGGCAGCGGAGGAGGAGTGGGTTCCAGTGGATTAGAATCTGCAGGAATATGCAAGGAAGTCACTGCTATTCGCACCAGACTCCGTGTAGTTAACACAGCAAGGGGCACCGGAACCCCCTAAGATTCTTCTTAAAAATTTTCCCTACTTGTTACCAGAGCTCTAAATCTAATGTTCCCTCCTCTGGGAACCAGAGGCAATGCTCTCTTACCACACATAAGAGTTGTTGTAAAGCTTTTGGTTCGACAGAACACTAGGCAGCCTTTAAGAATTGTTGCAAAGTGCAGATACATTCGCTGATCTTTTGTCAGGTGCTGCCCCATATTAGGAATCCTCTTCTGAACTACCCACGATGGTTCCTTTCCTAAAGCAGCAAGCCTGACTGTCCCTTACCAGGATGATTCCCCTTGTAGTCTGGACTACAAAAATGCTCACTGGACCTGCGGATTTCTGAATGACGTCAGGGTCACCATTTGTTGCAGCTGCTTTGCACTCCTGAGCTCCATAGTGAAGGAAGGAATAATTACTCTAACACATAGTGTTTAGAGAGAAGAGGAGAGGCCAAAATCTGAAAGAGAAAATGGCCTCCTCAAGACTAAGTTCCTCCCTGTGTTTATTTCCAAGGTCACGTGCAAAGGGTCACAGCCATTTGTTAATTTCCTTAACAACTTCCATATAGGTCAGGTGTTTTCAGCTGACCTTTGCACACAGCAAACAAGCAGCTTCTGGCAGGCATTTTCACCTGACCCTCCGTTCACCTTGCTCACGTTCTTTCCATCCATCCTTTCTTCTAGGCCCAGCCCCTATAGGTTAAGGCATTGGTATGTAATTGTTATTTGTTACTGCTGCATATCCTATGCCATCTTGACTAATGCACTGGTTAAAACCCTGATGTCTAATTTAGACAACCCTGAGTGAGAAACTTGGTTTGACATTTCCCTTGTTATTTCCTTCCACTCTCCTAAGCCAATTCCATCAGCTGTTTCCTTTGCTTCAGTAAAGTGGTATAACAAAAACAAGAAGAATTAAAAGATTCTATCCCTGAAAAATTCCTTAGGATTTTGGAAAAAATCTTATGAGCAAGAGTGAGGCTTCCTTGCCGTCTGATGTTTAAAGCTCTCTAGGCTGGGAGGGTAAGGAAAGGGAAAATGATGGAAGTGATGAAAGAGGTATGTAGGGTCTGCATCTGACAATGGGGACAGACCAGTAGACCTTTGAAGTAAGCAGCTACCTCAGTAACAAGCCCTAAGGAGCCCAACAGAAACCAAGGCCAACTCTTTTTCTGTGGGCCACCAGTATCTGCTAGCTTAAGTAAATATTTTCAATCAACAGTATCTAAAAGCTGAGAGTCTACAGACCAACAAGTTTCTATTGGACCAAATACTTAAATAGCCTTAGCTCAGAGGTTATGATAACTGTCCTTCATGGATTTTGATAACTTCCCTTTGAATTAGTTAGCAGATCTGATGCCCACCTATATCCTGATACTTGCTAGTTATTACTTTAGCTCCATAAATTTTAGCTTCATGTTAGGCTCTCACTGTTTAGATCAAAATATTTCTATTAGGTCATTAAATATGAAATACCCAATCTCAAATCAAAAGTATAGTTTATTATATTTCAAACAAGAAGTAGTACAATTAATCAAAGTTCAAAGTGTGTGCCTAAACTATTGACACAGTTTTGATATCTTAACAGTATCTTGTTTATGCCAGCAGTGAAGAAACCTGGAGAATGAGTGGCAATGAAATCATGAAAGGCATTTTCCACAGATTGTTGAGAATTGAATATTTTTCCTTGCAAAAAGTGGTCCAAAGCCCAGAAGAAGAGGTAGGCAGTTGGTACAAGGTCTGATGAATACAGCAGATGACAGAGCGTTTCCAAGTCTAGCTGCTGTAGTTTGAGTAGCAGTGTTTGTGCAACATGTAGTCAAGAGTTGTCTTGCAAGAGGATTGGCCTGTCTCTGTTGACCAATCTTGATTGCTTGATCACAAGCATCCTTATCATTTCATCCAACTGGCTGCAGTAGACATCTACTGTAATCAATTGACCAGGTTTCATTGAAGCTATAGTGGATAATACCAGCACTGGACCACCAAACAGACACCACAGCTTTTTTTGGATGAATATTGGGTTTTGGAGTGTGTTTCAGCACTTCATCTTTGTCCAACCATTGTGCTGAATGCTTGCAATGGTCAAAAAGAATCCATTTTTCATCACATGTACAATAGAGTATAGAAATGGTTCACCTTTATGTTGTGACAGTAAAGAAAGGCAAGCTTTGAGATGATTTCTCTTTTGATTCTTGTTTACTTCATACAGAATCCATCTATCCAGCTTCTTTACCATGCCAATTTGTTTCAAATGGTCCAATATTGTTGGCATAGTAACGTCAAACCTTGCTGCCAATTCATACATAGGTTGAGATGGACTTGCTTCCACTATAGAAGCTCATCATTATCCAGCTTGGTCTGAGGTCACCCACGTGGCTCATTTTCAAGATTAAAATCACCAGAACAGAACTTCTCTAGCCATCAATGTACCATGTGTTCATTAGCCACATCCTTCCCAAACACTTCGTTTGTATTTTGAGCTGTCTGTGCTGCATTGGTTCCATAAGGAATTCATATTTGAAAATAACACAAACTTTTGACTTATCCAAGTTTTCACAAAAATTGCTCTTAAAAAAATATGAAAGATAATCACAAGTAACAATGTGCATTTGCAAGACCAAGCATGTACCATCACAATAAAAATAAAACAAGATGTGTCAATGTGATATGTCAGATTTAGTACTTAAGGAAATTGGACATTTCATACTTAATAGTTTCTCAAATGCCTTTGAATTATTTTGATGTATGGTGTTTGATTTTCAAATATTTGGATATATTTCTGGATATCTTATTGGTATTTGTTTCTAATTTAACATTATGTCAGAGAACATCATATGTATAATTTAATCCTTTGATAGTGAAGCTTGTTTTATAGCTTAATATACGATATATTTTATTAAATGTTACAAATAATTTTGTAATAAATCTATAATTGGTGTTGTCGGATAGAGTATTCTATGAATGTCAATTGGTTTAAGGCAATTATTAAGATTGTTTAGGTCTTCCATGTCCTTAATAGATTTTTTTTTTTTTGGTTTACTTGCTCTATATCAATTATTGAGAAAAGAGTGTAAAAATTTCCAACTATGATTGTTTATTTCTGCAATTAGTTCTTTCAATTTTTGATTTATGTATTTTGAAGCTCTGGTGTTAGTGGCATATGCACTTTAGATTGTCTTCTGGATAAATAATTTCCTGGTGATATTGTGACATTTCCTCCTTATTTCTGGCAATTTTCTTTACCTTAAAGTCTACTTTATTTGATATTATTATAGCCATGCCAGCTTTGTTAAGTTCTAGGTTTATATGGTATATATTCTTCTCTTATGTGTTTTCATATTTAAAGTGTGCTGCTTTTAAATAATATATAAGATGGTATTACTCTTTGATCTCACCATCATTGTCTTTTAATTGGAATATTCAATCAATTTGCATTAATCCATTTATGTGTAATTACCAACATTGTATACATACATGTTCTTTATCCATTCATCCATCAGTGAAAATTTAGGTTTATTGTATATCTTGGCTAATGTGAATTATTCTACAATGAACTTGAGAGTGCAGATATCTTTTTGAGATACTAAATTCATTTTCTTTGGATATACACCCCAGAGGTGGGAGTGCTGGGTTATATGGAAGTTCTGTGTTTAATTTTTTCAGGTACCTCCATAATCTGTAATGGCCATACTAATTTATATCAATTTTAACAATGTAGAAGGGTTTCTTTTTTTTCCACATCCTCCTTGACACCAGTTATCTTTTGTGTTTCTGATTATAGCCATCCAATCAGGTGGGAAGTGATATCTCATTTTGGTTTTAATTTGTGTTTCACTGATGATTAGTGATGTTGATCTTTTTTTTCCTACACCTATTGGCCATTTGTATGTTTTATTTTGAGAAATATCTATACAGGTCATTTGTTTATTTTTAATTGGGTTGTTTTCTTGGATTAGGGGATACCCTAATGACTTCATTTTAACTTGATCATCTGCAAAGTCCTTATTTTCAAATAAGGTATCATTCATAGGTGCTAGGAGGGGAGACTTCAACATGTTTGGGGGCAATACAATTCAATCCATGACCCAAGTAGGTACTCATAACACCTTGAATTGGGGTGTGTGGGAAGTTTATTTCCCCACTTACGTTAGGAGTCTTTTCTTCTGGGGACGTACTACTCTAGATAAACTTGTCTGCATTGTGCTACCTCTAGAACTGTGCTGGACTCTCCTCTAGTTGATATAATATGGTTTTCCAAGCTGGACTTGCTGGTTGCTAAAGTTTTTCCCCACATATATGGAAATTGAAGTTCCTAGTACTTTCTATTTCCTAACTATGCTGTAGAGAAAAGTTTTGACTGGATTTATTTGCCCTTTTTATTGATCTGCATGGCTTTTGATGGATGTTTTAAGAAATTCAGATTTTAGTGCCTACTCTTAAGAGTATGAGAAATAAATATTGTAATGTGTATTAAGATTGATATAAAGATTCCCATTTTTTTAAATTAATTTTAGTCAGAAAATACTGACTCCTTGCATTATATTCAATACTGAGCATGTGTTTTCTTTAAGATGTAGGAGCTGTGGTAACAAACTATAAAGCATTTGATGGTCAGATTCTAGTCAATACAGACGACTCAAGTAGCTCAGTTAGACACATCTCTAGCATGTGATTGGTTTCTAGCTTTTCTGATTTATTGAAAACTCAAGTGTAAAAAAAAAAGAAAATCCAAGTGTATGTATTATTAATATTAATAATTATTCACTTTCCCCATCCATTTGGATATGACAGTCTATTCACAGAAATAGAACCTGGGAGATAATTTGACAATGACTGTGAATTTAATATAACCTTATAAACTCACTAAAATAGCATCGCTTGTAGGTTATCCCATTGCTTAATCTGAACTGAATATTGTACTACCTAAATTGTTGGGAGATCAGTGGAGATAGTATCCATTTTCCTCATGGCTCTTTTTGGTGTCTGGATCAGACTTTCTCTTGGACCAACAGACTCTAACACCTCTTCTGGAATTGATTCCAACCGATGATGAGCTACATCTGGCCTGTGAAATGAAAATAGCAAAACCTTTGATTGAGTCCAAGTTAAGTGGATCTACATCATCTGCTCAGTCAACTTTTGCCAAGATGAATGATGCTGTGTCAGTGTTCCATAATTTCAGAGGTGGATTTCCCCTCTTTAAAAACAAAGTGTTTTCCTTTATATAGGCAATGAAAGAAGAAGAGGAAAAAAACCTGCTGTGTGTGAAAATACATTTTGGCTCCTCCATATATTTGGAAACAAAACCCTAAAATAACCCTATTTGAGCCTTTCTTCTTTTCCTTGGATCCCTGCCATCCTAGCCCTTACCAAGTTGCACAAGGGGGCACTGTAGCGTGAAAGTTCTGGGGAAGTGCGTTATTTCCTTACTTCCTAGGATCTGAAGAGTCTAGACAGGAACAAGAAAGGATGAGAAAGGAGAGAATCAATAACTTTCAGAGACTATGAGTGTTTCTACTTGTTTTGAGTCCCAGCTCTGAGGAGAAAATATTTACTCCAGAAGAAGCACAAGTGGTCACGATAAGCAGAGGGAGAAAGCTGAGAACCTCGAAGTCTATTTCACAAATTTGCCCAGTTTCCCACATAGAAGTACAATAAACATAGAAAGAGAAACGAGCTGAATATGGATGTTTTCAAAACAGGAAGTCACCCAGCTGTGGGGCTAGTGGCTATGGTGGAGGCTGCAGTTTAAATCCCAACATCTAAAGTCCGTTCCAGGCCTACGTGATCTCCATGGAGAGAGATGGAAGCTGAGGATTTTAATGTAAAGGTTGCTAAAGCATCACAGTGAAAGTGTTTGGGGATAATTTAATTGAAGGCATTGTGATACTGTGATTACTGGTATAACCACTATACCCTTAGGTCTTGCCAACCCATGATGCAGATGAGGCCATGTTGACATTAATTTCCAAATTCTGTCTGCTTGGTGTCTTTCATCTCTGTAAAGTTTTTCCAGATTACTTATAGGATATTGGGCATATCCATATCAACTTCTAGTGCCAAGGCATAATCTAGGTTTTTACTTACTTAGTGATTTTGTACTCTTGGTTAATGTTTTAATAGTCTCTATTGCCATCTTTCCCTTCTCTTCCTCCTCAGTTAACTTCACCCTTAGCTAGAATACAAGGGATTCTTCAGTTGTCTTGTAAAGCCTGAGCTATCACATTTAACTCTAAATAGCTCTTCTGTTTTTTGCATTAATTTAACTGAGCTCACTTTGTATCCATTTGTTCAGCCCCTCTCTGTACTGCAGTAAGTTATTTAACAACACAGAAGTAAAAAAAGACCTGAGAAGTCAATGTGCTGAGCTGCAAAGGAAACTAGCTAATGAGCTTCAGGCAGAGATTAAACAGGGTTTGCAAAATTAAAACATTGCTTAAAAATGTATGAATTATATATATGAAAACTATAACATATGCTAAATTCACATATAAATTGTATAGATTTATTTTTAAAGTAATGATTACATTGAAGAAATACAAAACCACTGTTGGCCCTAATAGAAAGCAGAATCATCAATGTAGAAAATATACCTAGTAACATGGAGGAGAAACGTGAAAAATTTTCTCAGAACTCAGAGGAAATGTTCAAAGAAACTAAAATGATGGGACACCTTTTAAACACATAGCTTGGATATTCAATATACAAATAATGTTTCTAAAGAAGAAAAGATGAACTACATATCAGTAATTATGGCATAATGCTGAAAAAGTTTCCTGAACTAAAAGAAAACAAGAGTAGGCACACTAAAGTTCCCATCATGAAGCAGGTAAAATTAATGAGAAACAATAGGTGGTAGAATATTTCCTACTGAAATTTTAGGATTGCAAGATAAACAAAAACATCCTCTAAGTAGCCATAGAAGAAAACCAGTGTACATATAAAACAACTAAATCAGGTTAGCATTAGACCTCATGTGCAGTTCATGTGTGAGAAAGAAATCCACTGGTATTTATAGAGTGTTGGTAGTATAAATTAAATGTACATTGGCAGCATCAAAGACATAATCAGGCATAGAAGAATTCAGCAAATAAACATCCATATACTTGTCTTCCAAATATTATGTGAAGGTACCCTCCAACTTACCGAGATATGATATAAATAAATATTAAATGGTAACAATTGGGGAGTTATAGAGGAAAAAAAAGTGCTTTGGAACTGAATGTAAAAAGGATTAATCAGTTGTGTAAGTAATTATTGTATGCATAATTTATTACAAAGCCTAATACAAAAGTTAAATATATATTTCAAAGATAGAATATGTAATTTTTTTTTAAATGGGTAAACTCTGGTTTTAAATTCTTAGATTGTATCGACAAGAACTGGGAAGTGGATAAAAAAGTGATGGGATGGGCTGAAAGTGAAGGAATCTCTTATTGGCCTAAGAGAGGGACTATTCTCTTTACACTGATATTTATTTAAAAGTGTAAGTGTAAATGTATTTTAAAATAGCAAAGGATTATCTAATTTAATTAAAATAGAATTTATTTTTTTTTAATTATAAGGCAACAACAAAGTGAAGATGAAAAATATCAAACAAAACAATTAAACCAAACCAAACCTAACAGAAATGTCTAAAGAAACTGCTTAACTTAGCAAAAGATAGAATTCATGTCTGAGAAATGGAGGAGAAACACAAGGCAAGGGCAAAACACAGAAGTCATAAAACAACGTGACAAAAATAAAACCAAAAGTGCTTATTATTATAAAAAATATAAATAGCCTAACTCTTTTTTTAAAAACACAAAGTTATAAATTGACTAAAAAACATATTTGTGCTTAAAAAAGCAAACTCTAAGTTTAGGCTCAATTCTTTTGTGCCACAATTTCTCATATGTAAAATGAGAATTAAGAAGTTAGTAAATACCTAGTACTCTGGGAGGCCAAGGTGGGAGGATCATTTGAGCTCAGGAGTTTGAGACCAGCCTGAGCAAGAGTGAGACCCCCTCTCTACTAAAAATAGAAAGAAATTAGCTGTACAACTAAAAATATATAGAAAAAATTAGCCAGGTGTGGTGGCAAATGCCTGTAGCCCCAGCTACTCGGGAGGCTGAGGCAGGAGGATCACTTGAACCCAGGAGTTTGAGGTTACTGTGAGCTAGGCTGACACCACGGCACTCTCTCTAGCCCAGGCAACAGAGTGAGACTCTGTCTCAAAAAAAAAAAAAAAAAAAAAAAAAGAAGTTAGTAAATCATGGACTTAGTTTCTGGAGCATAGCAAGGACTCAATAAAGGTTAGTTAGTATTTTCATTAATGGTTATTATAGTTCTCATATATCTTTTTCAAAAGAATCACATAAAATAAGAGCTAAATTATTTAAATTGTATAATATTTTATATTGCAGATATAAAATTACACTATAAATAAACTTGCAAAGGTAGTGGTGAAAATACATTTACTAGAGAAGCAGAATGGCCTGGAATAGTGGTTCTCAACTCTGTTCCTTGGAGCCCTAGGAGTTTTCACAGGGCTCACTCTCAGGCAACTATGGACTTGAAAGACAAAAAGGATATAGAGAATAATGGGACAGAGCTCAACACCTTATATAAGCAAATAAATGCAAACAACAACAGGCAAAAACAAACAAGCAAAAACCTCCTCATTGACATAAAGTCTGAGAAATTATAGGAGTAAGTTAATTGACCCTTTTAAGAATCAGTTTTCTCATCTATACAATGGGGTTAATATTACCTAGGGTTATTTTGTGGATTTTCCTACATGTTGAATGTTAAATGCATGGAACACCACAGCCATCCCATAGCTGCTGGCTCCCTGTCTAGCTCCTCTGCATCAACCATTAAATGGCTAACTTTTGGTAGTGGCCAGATTATGTGCTTTGAATCATCCTCATCCTCCCTCAACCTGTTATTCATATGTACATCATTCTTGGATGCTCAAGAAATAATACATTTCCTTTTCCCTAAACTAACAGGAAGATTTCTGGCAAAATGAAATCACAAAAGCATATCAATGCCAAGCACAAATAGCTGTTAGATCATCCACAGTTTGTGATAGTCTACATCATCTATTGGCTCAGAAGACTGGGAATTGACTCTTTGCATATTGTTGCCCAGTGCATACAAATTTTCTTTAGTTTTGAAGTAGTGTGTGCCAGTAGTTTCTAGGTCCTCTGTTTTTCAGAACACTCAACTACATTTAAAAAAAATTCTCATTGTATCTGGTTTAATTGGTGAGAAAAAGTTTGCATGTAAATGGTAAATGCATATGCTGATCTTTAATATCCCTCTAACAACAACAACAACAAAACAAAAACAAACAAAAAATATATATATATATAAATGGGGGGATTGTGAGAGAGAGAGAGACATGAAGAACTGAGAAGTGAAAGGGCTCCTTACCCACTGCCACCAGGAATACCCATTGCTCAATACCTGATATTCCATGGGTTGTGTGTGTAGCAGGCTGCAAAGGTAAAAAGGACAAAAAAAAGGAGAGAAATGGACATAGGGAACTATAAGAGAGGAATTTTACTATTTTTCCCAGAACATTCCTTCCCACTGCTCCCTCCCTCCCCAAATCCCACTGCTTCAAATAAATGCCAGCGCTAATGTTCATTCATACATATATTTCATCCAGGAACATCAGAGTGGGACCAGCAATCCTTCGTACATTCATGTGCATATGTAAATGCTATTTCCCCCTCCCAAACAGTCCTTGTCAGTAAACTGTAGCATTATTTTGCTATCTATACTTTGCTAAAAAAGAGTAAGCACGGTTTTACAGAAGTCTTAAATACAAATGTCTATATAGATAGGTGGTTATTCAATCTGCGTTTGGAGTTTATGTGATTAACAAAAATACACTGATAATATTAAAATGTAAATAGGAGTGAAATAAGGATATTGAGAATTCTAGAAAGATTCAGTAGCACAGAAAAACCACAACCTAGGGTGCAAAATGATGCTAACAAGTGCATCATATTGATGTTTTGATTTGGAAATTTCTCCATGATATTTATCCATGGAGCAAGACTTAAAAACCCATCATTTATTCAACAAGTTGCTCCTTTGCTTTTCAATTTGTTAATACGATACTCCTTAGATTGAGCATTTATCTACATGACACCAAACATACAGATGAAAACCAAAACATTCAGTCAATCATTCAGCTATTTGTTAATATACACTTGGCATCACTTAGAAATGAGTAATTAAAAATTGTTAACTAGAATTTCCATTTTTACTTATATATTTGGCAATATTTAGGTATAGTCATCATTACAAGGAAAGCTGGTCTGATTAGTAAGTGCTTTCCTTTGACTTGATGTTTTGTACTCTGTTAACAAAAGCTTTTTGTCCTAATGTGTTTATTTTTTCTGATTGTTAAATTACAAGTTTCATTTCCCTGTGACTGTTGAGCTCTGATCTCAATTTTTTTCCATCAATGTTTTGATTCTTTTTATTCTCATTTTAGCTTTCCTAAATAAAAAACATTAATTGTTCTCTATATGCTTTATGACTTTATTTCTTACCTATTTCGTTCATTCTTATATAAAGGGAGTTAAAGTGATTTAAATTTCTATAACAAATATGAAATAAGAGAGATAGACCAAAATATTACACTTGAATCAAAATCAAAAGACATTAGGGGAAGAAAAGCAAAGAAAAATGAACCAGCTCTCTGGGATGAGTGAGTTCCTGTAATTGGGTACCAACTTTCCTAAGAGTTGAGGATAAAAACAAAAACTGCCTTGAGGGTGAGGAGTAGGATGATATTTTCTGAAAAAGAAAAGAATCATACAAGTCCCCCCAGGGCAGTGGTACTCAACCTATTGTTTTTCTTCCCTAATACAACCAAGGACTCCAACAAGCTCTGATCCATAACTGTGCTTTGTTTATAATAGGATGGTTGTACCCCTAGCCCACCTCCCAGTCCACTGCAGGAAAATTCCTGGTTCAGAGAAACATGTTATCTGGACACTCATTTCTTTTAGGAACTCACTGCATACGTTAGTGCTATCTAAATAATTTTCACTGATTTCCAATGATTTAATTCAATGCAGGGATAAAGCTTAAAGAAGCTAATACATATCATGTGCCAAACATTTCTTTTGTGCAGACCGGCTGAGCATTTTCCATGCATCGTCTTATTAATTTCCACAATGTGCTTTTAGCTCCATTTTGTAGGTGAAGAAACCAAGGTTTTGAAGAGATTGAGTAACAGGCCCAAAATTACAAGCTAGAAAGTGGTAAGTGGCGGAGCTGGTGCATAACACCTGGGTGGCTGAATGTGCATAAGACTCCACTGTGTGTAAGAATCTCCTGGGCTCCCACCCCAGAGATTCTGATGCTGTAGATATAACGTGGGGCCTTGGAATCTGCATTTCACAGCATCTCTGGTGGTATTTGCCAGTGGTGGAGGCAGGTACAATACTCAAGTGTGCTGACTGCCCAGCCCTGGCTCATTCTCACTGCAGAAAGATCACTTTTCACCGTAGGGTCTCACAGTCATTTCAGTAGGTTTCCTACAACACATATGAAAAAACGTCCATGTGGGCATCATGCTTCTTATTGAGTTCACTATGATTACAAAAAAAAAAAAAAAAATCCAACATTTCGACAATAATAATCGTAATTGCTCCTTATACAGCTCTCTTAAACACAACAAACATTCTAAGTGTTTTACCTCTATTATATCCTCAAACAGCCTATCAGGCACTATTATTAATATTATACTTCTCAGAAAACTAGGGAAGAACTAAAATTTGGCTTCTGAGGCTACTGTCACTAGGAATCATTTGGCTGAAAAACGAGTAGACTTTTAGGACTTTCTGGAATAGTAAGCTTTCTTTTGGAGTATGCTTAGTGATGTAGTGATAATTACCACAATGGGCCACTAGACATTTGGACAGACAATTGTTCAGAAGGTGCTTCAAAGCTGAGTTCAAGAGGAGCAAATAGGAATAGTTCAGCAGCCTGCAGAGCACTGGCAGTATGAGAAATTCTCCCTCACTACTTTGCAAAATTTGTGAGAAGTTATGAGTTAGGTATGACTTCAGTCTCCACCACGAAGTTTGTATTTTTAAGGGGTGAAATAAAGCACTTACAACTTTTCCCAAGTTTGAAAAGGCCAAGAAAGGGAAATTTCCCTTACTCAAAATTAATGTAGTCAATCTTATTGAGGTTTTCATTTTCACTGAAACTTAGATACTAATAAAATACATGACACCATTAAATGGGTTACCAATAGATGTCGTATGTCAGCCTCGCTAAAAGGGGTTTCCCTTTTCTTTTTATAATATTCATTTCTTCATCCTGTCAACATTCAACCATTGGGTCTGGTAGAACATGTCTCACCCATCTTTGCATTCCCAGAACCAAGAAAGTGTTGGTACAAAACAGGAGCTCCATGAATATTTATCAAGTTGTATTAAGCACCTGCAATATAAGTTACCTCATGATAACAATTATGTAAGATGCTATAGTAAGATGTGTCTTCTCAGCTCTTCAGGAGCTTACAACCCACCTAGACCTCGGGCATTTTCATCAGGCAATGTTTCAGGATGCCAGATCCTCAATTTTCAAATGAAGCTTGATTATGAGACCAAACAATTGTATAAAAGACTCTATCATGGATTACATAATGAAACTTGGTAACTCTCTAGTTCAGAGGCTCACAAACTCTTTCTTCCTGACCAGAGTCTTTCTTTCAAACAGAATTTTATGCAGAAATCCAAAATGTTGCTCAGTTGAATCTGGTTGAAAAGGTACATGAAGCTGTCTTTTCGCTAGGCCTCAGAGGAGCTTCATTGCTCAAGCCAGATTCCCTTGTTGTACAGTGGAGACTAGTGAGGCCAAGAGAGGGATTCAGAAATTGACTTCGCAAGGGCAGATTGCTAGTTAGGTACAGAGTAGAAAATGGAATCTGCATATTTATTTACCTCCCTATTCTTTCTGTCAGAACTCAAGCTGGTTAGGAGAACAGTAAAATCCAAAATAGGCTCTGGCCAAGGCCCAGCACTGCAGACCTGGGCAAATCACCTGAGCCAAACATGGGAAAGTGAGAGTAACATCTGGGAGTAACATGGGCCATTAGCATGAAGAGGCCAAACTGATGAAAGGAAAGAGCCAGGCCCGGAGCCTCTGCTATGAAGGATGTGTGTAGGAGCTTCCTGGATAGTAATCCCAGAGAACTGCCTTTTATGAAGGGGCTAGTCCCCATTCCAAGGGCAGCCGGCTGGGTTGTAGAGTCCCAGTGAGTGCAACATCCAATACTGCTCAGATTCTGTACTTCAGTGGTTCAAGTCCTAAAACAGTTAAGTTTCTAATTTATAAGCTACAAAACATAGGCCCAGACAGGTGGCCTTCCTTTTGATCTTATGTGGGAATCTAATTTTGCAGTTTCTACTAAGGGGTAGTAGCCTCTGCTGTCTTCTTTCTGACATCTTTTAACTTGTGTGACCTGATACACTGCTTCTATTACTAACTTCCCTTCAATTTCTGCCTTTTCCCTGTATATTCCTACTTTTCATCTGTCAAAAGAGGGTTACTATTTAACGTCATAAAATGCTCCAAATTTACCTGTGCCTCACTGGGTATTTTTTAGAAGAAAGTTGATCTGAAAAAAACTTATTGGCAAGTTAGGAATCCTGGCTTTTATTTTACTACTGAAAGATTGAGTACTTTCAGGTTTTCCAGTTCCAATCTGTTATGATCCTGTGATAAACAGATGCTAAAGAAGCAGTTCTTGATAAAGAAATATTTGTTAAATGATAGTTATATTCAGGAGAAGTCCAAGACTACTCCAAAATCACTGAAGGCTTTTCTTGCTGGAATTGATTGAGTTGTCCTTCCAAAGAGGGTTAAGACCACTGGCATGGCAATTTCAGTGAAAGAACATCTGTTTGCAATATACCTGGCTGGTGGATGTATTCTGGAATTTAATTTCTATAGCTGCCAATCTTTTGACCTTTAAAACACAAACATTGATCCTGGCAGGAAAAAAAGAGAGTTTGTGGTTTAGCTTCCCAACCCCTGAAATGGGCCACTGATTAGGGAATCTTATATATAGTATATTTTATACATTGAAGATTATAAAACACACTCAGAGCATTCAGAGGGACACAGACCCCCCAATGAAATTCTATAGGGCTCTAGTATCTTTATATACAAAATGTATTTTCCATGTGTGCCCAACATTGATTCATTTTTTTATTCTTCCTTGTTGGCTATGTGACAAAGCCATATTCTTTCATAACAAGCACTACCCCCTTCATGCATATATAAGCATTTCAACTTCTTTGCCTCTGCAAACAATTGGATGATGTTTTTTTTTTCTTAAGTACTCAACTAGCAGAGTGTGGCATGAAGTACACCTCTCCAAATTAGCCCACTGCAAATACAAACAGAGAGGTTCTAAATATTGCATTTGATCATTTTCTCTGTAATTTGCTGTTCATACGGATGCTTTGCATATGTTGATTAAATATGCACTTTCCACTGCCTGGGGAGCCAGAGCCCCTCACAGCAGACCAGTGTAATCTGGTCCCTGGAGACTGCAGCACTCCAGAGGGGCACTGTCACACGGACTACCTGCTTCAGCTTGTCTTAGCAACAATGATCGCCATATGTGAAGCTGCAGGAAAACAGATGCTGTTTTTCCATTTGTGAAATCAAGTTGTTGGAAAGTAGTCAGGTTTCCAATGTATGAAAGCTCATCTAATCAACCTACGGAGACAGAGACAGTGTGAGCTTTCTCAGAAATATTTGACAACATTCCCTAGTATTGGTGACTAGAAGCATATATGAAATCATAGTTCCAAAGTGATAATCCTTTTCCCACACTTGTGTTGATATTATCTGTTTTGATGGCTGTAAATGGAGTCCCTAATTTTCTTAAACAGAGGGAATTTGAAACCCAGTTTTCAATTGTAAAAAGGGTTTCAAGGCACAGTCTTTAGGTATACAGTAAATTAACTGTAGCATCTTATTTTATCAAATCAGTCATAAGTATCAAGGCTTATTTCCCCCCTATGACCAGGAACAGGAATATAAGGGATTCATAAATGAAAACAATTTCCTCTTTATCAATTCAACACTAAAATTGATCCATCCTACCTCACTCTTGCCCCGTATTACAAGAAGTCATGTTACCTTCCATTTGTGTAACAAAATACTTTAGTTACTTGCAAAGCTCCTATTTATTCAGAAAATGTGACCTGCTTCTCGGAGTCAGTGCCCATAGCAAAGTATAGTTTGAAATCTGATTAGCTAGATTATATACCATACCATGTCAGGAAGAAAAGAAATGATATTTGTCAATCACAAAGTGTTAGAGCAATATAGTCACTTATAAACCAGATCAACTATGAATATTAGTTGATCTGTAATTATCATTATTTTAATTTATAGGAAGAAATGTAGACAAAACTTGAATATAAGCAATATTAAGTTTACAACCAAGGAACCTGGTTTCTAATCCTATTTTCACCATTACTAACTGATTTTATTGTAGCCTGACTTTTAATTTTTCTACAAAATATAAGCAATAATCCATCAAGAAGTTGTCATAAGAAATACAAGCTTTAAGAACTAAAAAATCTGCAGAAATCAAGGTGTTAATAATCTCTGTTCTTCACTTATGAGCTAGTCCTGGTGTCCTGATAAACAGGAGATTCAACTTTCTGGAATGTTACCCTTCTGAGATGACTAAGAAAAACCTATTGAAAGATAACTGTGTAATAGTAAAAGCAACACAGACACAAAAATTGTTGTTTTTTCAGAAGATGAAGATATTATGCCACTTAGAGTAATGTCATTTAGTTAGCATTTGAGCTGGTGTTTGAAACATGGAGATTCAACAAGCTGGGGGTGTTTCTAGAAACAGGACACATAGGACAAACACAATGGCAAGAGAGCACAAGGCATTTGCAGAGGTGAGGAATTTTAGGTTAATTTGGCCTTTTGGTGAAGGAGAATCAGAGAGAAAGACAGGTAAGTTAAGAACAGATCATGAAGATCCTGAGTTATGGTTTAACGAGCACGAGTGTGACTCTGAGCAGTGGAAAAACTTGAGATGGCTTTTGGCAGCTGAGAATCAAGGCCAGAGCTGAGCTTCTATGTACATCAACTTGGGACTTCGGTGTGTGGTACACGTTCAGCCTACGACGGACGAGCGTTGTGCTTGCATATTACAGAGGGGAACGTGCTCTGATAAAGAATCCTGCAGTCCAGGAGGAAAGACCAGAAATATATGAAACAGTTATAAATAAGTGCCAGGGTATAATTAAGCACTAAATTGTGTGGTAACAACGATTGTCATTGAACTTTATAGTCTACAAATCACTTTTACAGTATTAATCTCAGCCTCTCAATAAATACTGAATGAACAGTCAACTCTTTGAGGTAAATAGGAAAGTTAAGGAATCTGAGGGAAACAAAGTGATATAGGTATTATGTGTTGATCTGGGGCTCAAAACCAGATCTCACGGCACATTCTGCTTTTTGAGGAAGGATATGTCAGATTTAAAAGGAAAGGACATTATCTTTGACTTGTTCTGCCTTTGGAGTCATAAGTACTATTGATGGAAGAAAGAAAAAAGATAGATTATATTAGACTAGTAGCCTATTAGTAATAGTTAGATATTTCTATGAACAAAGCATTCATGAAGTGGATATTTAATGACAACTAATGGATGTGGCAAAAGTCTCTTTCATGGAGGGTTTTGGGCTCATAAAGGAGACCATCCCTCCAGCCCACCAGGCCATGAGACACACCCAAGAGCTCTTGAATAAATTAACTCTCTGCTTTAATCAGCTAAAACTGATTTTGTCTTCTGAGATCCCTGACTGATGTATACAGTAATTTGATGTAAACAGCAAATACTGGTATATGGATGTTATGAAGCCCTGCAAAGTTTCTGTAGCTAATTAAATATGGGCCTGAAGTCCTGATAAGGATTCACATCTGAGTCCTGGCTCATTACATATTATATATCCATGGACATTTCACTTAACCTCAATGAGCATATTTTGTAACCATAAAATTACAGTTGCAACTTCTAGCCCATCTACCTTATCAAACAAGTAAGTGCGTGCAAAATTACTCTGTCAAATGTAAAGCAGGTTATGCTATAAAAGTATAAAAGGTATTAGTTGCCCAAAGTATGATAAGCGGTTTGATTTCACATCATACCAACTGGTGAGAAATTAATAAATATATTATTCTAAGGGAAAAGTTTCATTTATTCCTGATTCACATAGTCCGTGTTTCCTCTTCTGTATTCTCAGGACACACTGGCTCGATGCTTTTCCAGCTAAGGGAGGAAATTCCCTCTCTCTGTCTCTGAAGGAGGCTAAAGAGCCCTCAAAACACTCCTCAGTCATTCTGCTGCGTGATGAGTAAACTGAAGGAGATTCTCCTAGGAGCTTGAAACTCAATCTGGAGGAGCATCAGAGGCTGGAGTACACTGTGTGGGGAACGAGCCGCAGGAAATCTGCCACTCAGCAACAGCAGCCTTTGCCATTTGTTTCCAGGGTGTTCGAGGACAGGCTCATAAGCCCAAGATGCACTTGTGTGGCAGGCAAGTTCATGACCACCCCGCTCATGTCGTGAAGGGAAAACACTTGCCTCCCTCTAGGAAATCTCCACAGTCTGTCCCCCCCAGTCATGATTACAGCCTCCTTCACGTTTGACAGAGGCCCAGGATCATTATAACGGAAGCCACGTGCCGGAGATGTTTGTGGCATGGAGGGCCCGAGTTACTCTACAGACAAGTGACATTTATAATGGCTTTTGGCCACACCGAGGAACTTGGAAACTAGGCGTTCAAGTTGATTGGCACCAGTTCCAAACTGTGCAAGCACCTGGACTATGATATGACAGAAGGATGTTTTACTGAGAGGAATAAAAAGACTACAAACATTTTGTAACTGTAACTGGCAAATGGCGATTACCTCAAGTCTCAATCTGCTTATAGGGGCAGATAACTGAACGTCATTTTTATGACCTATTCCTTCAAAAGCCCTTTTATATATTTTAGCCCTGTTTATTTCAACAAATATTAAATGGCTATATCGAGCATGAAGTAGGACCTGGTAACACAAGGACCTTGTCCTCCTGGGATGTACCATCTGGCAGATTACCCTCTGTTGGTGAGAAAATTCCATTGAGTTGATCTGGCGTCTCACTTCCACCAGAGTCGTAGAGAACAATACTTCCACCGACACAATTATTTCATGCCACTGTCTTTACTTTTAAATGGTTGCTTTTGTTTGTTCAATGGGGAAGGCAGCATATATTATTATAGCAATGAGCAGGTGCATACATAAAAACCCCTGCAGGGATTTCTCAAATAGTCACATTGCATTTTAGGAGTTTCAAGCAGTTAACAAAGGTTGAAGCTTTCTTATCACCTTTATGCTACTGTGGCATTGCTATATTTCATGCGTGCTATCCAACCATACTGTTGCCTCTCTTGAGAAGGCTTGCTTATTTACTGTAGCCCTAAACGTTTGGCTTTTTTTGTTGCTTTATGTAGTAACAGAATGACCTTGATTAAATGTGTTCTGTATTTGCTTAGTTTGTTCAAGAGGAAGGGAATCCAATCCATTAGCAAATCCCATCAGTTCCCAACTCTGACCACTTTCATTTCCACCACCCTCACTACCACATCCTGAGCCACCATAATGTCTTTCCTAGAAAACCGCAGTAGTCTCTTACATCTTTCCTGTTCTCTGTCTTCCCTGTTACAATCTCTTCTCCACATGGTAGCCAGAGTAATGTTTGTCAAACACAAACCAGATCCTGTCACTTTCCTGCCCCCAGTTCCCCACCGGCACCCCGTCGCAAAGTCAGATTGAAACCTAAAGGAGCCCGTGAGTTCTAGGAGGAGCCAACGTTGGGAAGTCCTCATGTCATCACTCCCAAGCCCTTGATGACTTCAGGGCTACTACTTCCCTACTACTTCAGTTACCAAAGTCAGCTCCCTCCTCCCAGAACTCACTTCCCCCACAATTCTCAGGCTTTGCTTCTTTGCTTCATTCCAATCTTCTCTAATGTCATGTTCTGGAGAGATCTTTTCTCACCCTCTACCTAAATATCACCTTCCCTTTGCCACTGCCCTTTATCCTCTTATTCTATGTTATTGCTTCATAGAACTTAAGACTGCCTGTAATTATAGAATCTGCTTATTCCTGTTTCCTCCACTCGAATGGAAGCTCCATGAAAACAGGGATATTGTGTCATTCACTATTGCCTAGAAGAGGGACTGGCACAAAATGCCCTATAAACATTTATTAAATGAATGAATCATCATATTTTATCCTCGCTAAAAATTATGAGATACTCTTAACCTCAGTTAGCAGAAAAGGAACATAAGGTTTACAAAGGGTTAATTTATTTGCAATTCAATATGGAACAGATCCAAAGTACAAATTCAAGGCCTCCCGATGTCAAAGGCCTTGCTCATTCCTCCATAGTTCTTTTCATGTGCACTCTTTCAGCTAGTTCTTTGAATAAATATAATAGTCTGGGCATTTATTCAACAAATATTTATTGAAGAATAAATTTTAAATGAATTTGGGAAAAACTATCCCTATTGGATTTAATTTTATCATTTAAAATCTGAAGCAAAGAAATCATTTTTACAAATCATCAGCATCTTTCATGAGAGTTCTTCAGGAGCCTGGGAAGCACGGCTCTCTCCTGAAACACACATCCCTTGGTCTGCTCTGTCCCATGCTCTTGCCCTAACCACAGTCTCAAATCATAATTGGAAGTCAGTATTTTTAAGATAAAAACTGTACCTGGCAAATAAAGAAACATATTTGTTCTAAGTTTAATTAAGTAAGTCTGGGCAGCCTTTTTGCAATATGGAGATTAACTGTCAAATTTATGTTAATATGATCTCAGAGAATGAAGCTGCTATAAAAAGTTTCTTCCCTCACCCCTCTCTTAAGCTCCTCATGTTGCCTTGTTGAAGTTTCCTTAAATTGGTAGTATCTTATGAAACTATCAGCAGGTCAGTTCTACAAGAGCAAAGTGGTTAAAAATGCCTAACAAATTCCAAATGTTAGTTTTAAAGGCATTAGGACAAATAACCTGAAATCGCATCTATTATACGGAGAATGGTTGAGTTTTCAGCATCTCGTTGGAATCATTCAATGCCAAGCTCTCCTTTATCTGATTAACACGGGATTATAAAGATCTTCTGAGCACTCTCAGTAGAATACAAAGGGCCTTTCATTTCTTTGAATAGCCCCCCCTTTTCTGTGTGTGTGAAAAAGATGTGCCACCCAATTTTTTTATTTTGTGATTTAAGAAAAAAATGCTAACAGTTTGAATCATGAGTCCTGTTGTGGGGACTGAGTTAATTAAAAACCTGATGTATACATACAGCTGATCCTACTCACCCTAATGAAGAACATTAATTCTGGAGCATGTGTGGCTGTAGTCACATTGCTACAAATTACTGGACTCTTTCCTTTATCTGTTTCCAAGAAAGTCTCCCCCTGTTAGTTAGGAAAAAAGAAAAATATGATGCTTTAGTTCTAGGCAGCATAAATTACACGCATCAATCAGAGGAAGCTTAAATTAAAATACACATTTGGCAAACAAATATGAATATGTTGATCTCATCTGTGAATCATAATGATTTAGTGGCTGTGTTGACCCCCTACTGTTCAACATGAAGGTCACCGTTAGCAGCGTCTTTCTCATGGAGAAATGCTTTCGTGTCTTTTACGGATGCAATTTTATATATGCCCTAATGTTCTATCTAACTAGTGATCCCTATGTAGAGACACCGATTTATTTTATAGAGAAAATACATAGGCTCATTTTTATTTATGTAATCCGAAACAGATAGCTAAATTAAAATATGGAGGAAAAAAATACCAGTGGTTTCTTGTTCCTGAACTGAGGATTCTCCAATATGTTCATGATATTCTCTCATCTAGCAGAACACTCTTTGTGAAATGGAATGCTACCCTTTTTTAATATTGAGAGATCATAAATCAGTCTACTCTTATTGCTGACTGTATGTATTTTTAGGCCAACATAACACTTGAGGGTGCCCATTACATGGTAAACCATGAGTAAAGATGATCTTGGGTCTCAGGTTGCCATTCCTTGAAAATAACTGCAGGCAAAGCAGGTAGATCGAGTAAGGCAGTGATCTCCCTGGACCAAAGCATGTTTTATGTTATGACATTTATTTTAATATTCATGTTGTATTTTCTTGCTAAGATTTCATTCTCACAACCACAAACCAGTATAAGGATCCTGTCTGTATTAATAGGAAAGGTATGCAATGCATGCCTTTAATAGTTAGGTTACAACTTAATACCGAGAATCCTCACAGCAAAATGAAAAAAAGCAAATAAAAAATTAAGATAAAACTGTGTGACAACTTGCCCACTGAAGAGTGAAAAACAAAAAAAATCACCTGTGGAACTTGTTAAATTATAGATTCCCAAGCCTCATTCCCCCAAATTCTAATTCAGTGTTTCCAGAATGAGGCATGAATCTGCATTTCTCATGAGTTTTCCAGACATTTCTTATTAAATGTTACTGAGAACAAACTTTGAGAAAAACTGTTGAAAAGATGGATGGGTGAAAAGAAGACCAAATGGTTCACAACTTGGTGGGTTTTAGCAGTTTAACAATAGACGCTATCAAGAGGGAAAATCCAGAGTTGGGATAAGCCATTTGTGCACAAATGTTCATTTAGACAGCAGAAAGAATGGTTCAAAAGTGATATATTATAACAGTTGTTTTATATTGATTTTTTTTCTTTTGGGGGGGATGGACAGGGTAAGAGTTATCAGAGAAGGAAGCACCCAGAATTAGGCACCTTTTGGCTGCAACAGCCAAACATCCCAGAATTTTTAACAAATTCTAATTCAAAATATTCAGTCCCATTATCCCCATATGTCATGTGCACCGATTTTTGACTTAAAAGATAGGGTCACTGTGTTTCTCGGGTGAATGCTCAGACAGACTATGGTTATTTACATTCTAGGGTACTAATAAATGAACATGGAAACTTCTAGAAGGAAGAAATCCCACTGAGGTAGGGAGAAAGAATGATCATCATGTTTTGCTGTGTGGCAGGGTCGGGGGGTGAAGGAGCAACTATCTGGTCTATTTCTTATATGAGGCAGTTGAGAAACTCTAAAGTCTTCAGAGAAGTAAAATGATATGACAGCAAGGATGTTTGAGAAATATTGTGTCTGAGGGAGGAAAAACAGACTAAGTCAATTTTGCAGAGATCCATGTTGATTGTGAAGATGGCCAAGATGAATGGGCTGGTTGTGCCGCAGTCTGTTCGTTTGGCTCAGATTGGCACTGCCAAGAGTAACTTGGGTATAATTTTACTCTGTGCTAATTAGAGTTGGTCAAATGATCCTCTGATGAATTTCCTCCCCTAGACAGAATTTGAGAGAACATACAACAACAAAGTAATTATCAGGGGTGCCAATTATCCATAGGGGCACCTACGCTGGATCCAGGCATGTAGAACCATCATCTTAACTTCTTAGAAATTTTCCTCCCCAACGAATGCAACCCCATTAAAAGTCCTCTTTTAGTGGGCACACAACCAATAGTGCATATGCTGATAGCATTTTCACATACAAATCTGATAGTTAGGCGTGCCATTACCCAATTTACACATGCAAATGCAGTGATTGTGTGTGCTGAGTGCTCGGGAAAACCTGGCACACACCCAAAGTGTGGCCAACCCACCAAATTCCTCTTCCACAGCAACTCATGGTCTTGTTTTAGCTCTGCCTCTATCATACAAAGTCCTGTGGGATTCTGGACAGAAGCACGTGTGCTTTGTGGACTTCCCTGAATAACTGGAACTTTTTACCTCTATTTGATTTGCATGTGTTTTAAGTTCTCCTGTTCTTCAATTAATTGATAAGACTTTCCTTTGTAATAATTCACCATTTCATTTCTCTGCTTTAAAAAAAAATCAACTCTAATTAGAAAGTACAAATTCTCTCATTATGACTTATTCTCATCTAGAACTTAAAATGAGAATGATTATGAATTGGTGTAATAACTGATTTGTGTTTTTTAAAGAATGGAGATTACTATTTACAGCTATGTGCACATGAGTTTACCCCAAGATGTATTTGATTATTCTAATTTACTGAGCTGCTGCAGCAGTAGCCATTAATTGTTTCCTGTTTCTTTGTTAATATATTTCAAATATTCTGGGGCCACTTGACTACTCAGGCAGTATAATGCAGGCAAGGTAATTTAAGAAATATAAATAAGGTTGAGTATATGTACTTTGCCAGTATTTTTGAGAAAGACAAAGTCTAAATAAGAGTCTGACATTGATCATGAAAAGATTTTTAGAATAGCTGATGTTAGCAGAAAAATCACAATGGAGGAAATTTTACTGAAAGTAGAGAAAGGAGGGATATTTTGAGAGAAAAAAATTGTAATTGGAAATTATTAATATAATTCTTATTCATTCAGAAAATATTTATTGTGTGTTTACTTAATGTTCCATATACTGTCTTCAGGTATCCTTTTATCTCCTTGCTCTTGTCTCAATTCTGAACATTCTATTTCATCTCTGTCTACCCCTTAGCTGATGGGATTCTCCAGAAGTCCAGATTTCATCAACCTACTCACTTTGCCATCGCTTCATCAGAAGCCCCAGCTTCATTTCTGTCTTCCCTCTCTCTTTCTCCAGATTAGACTTCCATTCCAAAGTTCAAATCTGTATTTCCAGAAGTCTTTTGATGTTCCCAGCTGAAGCCTCTACATGTACAGCAATCCAAATGGGTCCAGACTGGGATGTATCATCTTCCTCTGAATCTTCATCTCCTTCAGAATTTCTGAACACTCCTCCCTCCATCCCTCGTGCTAGAGTCATTTTCAAGTCCTTTCTGTACCTTCAATCTGTGTATCCTGTTAATTTCTGAGTCCAGTAACATGACTGCCATTCAAAAATGTTTCATTGTGAATCTGTCCACTCAGTTCTCTTCCCACTGCCTGCCTAAGCTCAAGCTACTATGATTTCTCTCCTGGACACTTGCAATAGCTTTGCAATCAACATCTGTCTCTTCCCTAGGCTATCCTATTTCCTCACTTTTTCACCGGGGTATCTTCTAAAAGTGTGTTCTGATTCTATATCTGCCTTACTTAAGTGTCTTTAATGGCTCCCTGCTGTATACATGCTACAGTCCAAACTCCACTGTTTTCTGTTCCAGGCCCAGTTTGCTTGACTATTTGGATTCACTGAAAAACCCATCAACTTTCATACTACAATATCATTGCTCATGTCATTCCCTTCTATTGATATGATCCTCCCTCTTCAGTAGTGCTATCCTTCATTCTGTTGCTTTTTCTCTTGGTTTTTCAAAGTCCACCGCAAATCTTTTAAGAAACTGTCATAGGATCCTCTCCAGCAACAGAATAAACTGTGATTTCTTCTCTCTAATGATACTGCTTTTTAATGTATCAATTACCTGCCGGTCTGTATAATAAACGTTAACCCAATTGCCCTTCATTAGGTCCTACCTCCCCACACTGCCACCTTGAGGATCAAGTAGCCAACACATGAATTTGGGGGTAACACATTCAAACCATAGCAGCATCTGAAATGGAAGAAGTCTTGTGAGACTGAGTCCCTAACCTGTGGAATCTGACACTATCTCCAGGCAGGTAGTATCAGAATTGAGTTTAATTGTAGGATGCTTAGCTGGTGTCCAAGAATTGCTTGGTGTGGAAAAAAACCCACACATTTGGCCCTAGTTGTGTTCTGTGTTGAGTGTTGAACATGAAGTAGGAAAAATCGGTTAGTTGATTTTTCTGATTATACAAGTGGATCATATACTTCTTTAATTAGGAACTGTATGTTATTGATCTACTGTCAGTGCTTTCCAGCCAAAGATCATCAAGAACATATTTGTAGGTAAAGTCAGGATTTTTGCAAGAAAGAATACACATCATGGGGGAACTCGGGGCATGTTAGCATGCTAGAAAGAACTAATTGTATAGAGTATTTTAGGCTAGTTTTTAATATCTGAAAGTGTCAAACAATTAGAATGAATACACAGGGTAAATTAGGGTGTAGCAAGCAGGTATAAGTTAGGATTAATTTTCATTTCTGATGTGGTACCTTTTGCTGATAGAATTGTAGTGTCTTCAACCAGACGCTTTAGTTGACATGGGATCTAGTTCCAATTTTTATAATACTTAAAGTTTGGGATTAAATGATGTAAAGGAAACTGAACTACCAGAAGGTATCTATAATAGGGAATCTATTTTCTAAAGTGTTAAATAATTAATTAATAGTTACTAAATTTTGTTATCAATAAGCCAAATTCAGAGCAGTATCTACCAATTTAGAAAAGCATGCCAGAGAGTTTTAGCTTTGATCTAAGTAAGTGGCAAAAGGTTGTAGGAATTTAAAAGTAACAGGATGAATATAAAGAAGATACTAATCGATAAATTTTTAATTAATTAAGAGAGGATATTAAAGTGTAATAATGGAAAATATTAGTGGTAGAGCAGAGGAAAAGAAAAAGGGTGCTGCAGAAGCAGAAAATCAACCCTGTTCCATGGCCATACACGGAAGCTGTCTACTCTTGCACTCAGCTTATTCCAAAGTTTTAGATGGGAGCTGTCTGCTTATGTAGTTGTCACTTATAAGGAATTCCTAAAAATACTCATCTTTAAGGTCCCTTGGGATGCCCAATGGTCAAGAGGATGTGTCCTTAAGTTGGCAATAGTTGCTAACAATTCCTGGTAATTTCTTTTGCATCAAAACTCAAAAGAAGTGTTGCTCTGGTGCCTTTTTCAGAAAATCAAATCTTTAGGTTTCAGGTTGTGAAGAAATGGCTTAGGTGGATGTTTTAGAAATAGAGCTCATACCTATTGGTGACAAAGCCTGAGATCCCATGTGAATCCATGACATTGGCTTGAAATAGGGTAAAATAAAAAGAGAAAGTACAGTTGACCCCTGAACAATGCAAGGGGTTAGGGGTGCTATCCCACTGTGCAGTAAAAAATCTGTGTACAACATTTGACTCCCCAAAATATAAGTAGTGATAGCCTATGGTTGACCAAAAGCCTTACTGATAATGTAAAGTCACTTAACACATATTTTGTATATGTATTATATACTGTATTGTTACAATAAAGTAAGCTAGAGAAAAGAAAATGTTATTAAGAAAATGACAAGGAAGAGAAAATATATTTACTATTCATTAAGTGAAAGTGGATCATCATAAGGGTCTTCCTCTTGGTTGTCTTCACATCATACTCAGAAGCAGAAGGTCTCAGGGGTGACAAAGATGGAAAAGATGGAAGAGGTGGAAGGGGAGGCAGGAGAGGCAGGCACACCAGATGTAACTTCATAGAGGTGCCTCTCATAATTCAGTCTGATTTCTGCTTTTTCATTTCTCTAAAAATATTTCTATATGGTGCCAATCCTCCTTCTACCATTTGTTTTAGTTTCAGTGCCTGTATTATAGAATGCTCCATGTATTAAAAAAAAAAGTCAAAACCAGTCTTGAAATCAGAACCTTTCTGCCATATTGTCTAATATCAACTTGTTTTCTGGCACTGCTTCTTCTGTCTTCTTACTCATCATCTGTCACTGGTTTGGAAGCACTCATCTCCATCAGGTTGTCTTCTGTTAATTCTTTGTCTATCAGCTCTTAAATTTCTCCAAGATCCATATCTTGAAATTCTTCACTTGTCCACCTTTTGCCATATGCACAATCTCTTTTGTGGTTTTCTTGACTGGCTCTGTTGTAAATCCTGTGAAATTATGCACAACATCTGGACACAGCAGGAATTTATTGTTTCAGGCTTTGTGGCTTTTTCTATAACAATGAGAGATCTTCAATAGTATGATCCTTCCAGACTCTCATGATATTCTCTCTCTCATGGTTTTCTTCCATAGTGTTGGCAATCTTTCCCATAGAGTACTGTGTTTAATGAGCCTTAAAGCTTCTTATGACCCCTAATCTAGAAGCTGAATTAGAGATGTTGTGTTTGGAAGCAAATAGACTCCTTGGACACCTGTGGTATTAAATTTGTGGTGTTCTGGGTAGCGAGGGATATTGTCCCATATCAAAAGAACTCGAAAAAGTAGTCCCTTGCTGGCAGGAATTACCTGACTTCAGGGACAAAGCATTGATGAACCCAATCCAGAGCTAGTGTTCTTGTTATCCAGGACTTCTTGTTACATAACCAAATGACTGGCATCTGGTGTTTATTCCTTCCTTCCAAGGCTTGGGGGTTAGTAGCTTTATAGACAAAGGCAGTACTGATCATAAACCCACTGCATTTGCACAAAACAGTAGAGTTATCCTATGCCTTCCTGCCTGAAATCTGAGTGCTCACTTCTTACTAACGCCTACTTTTGGCATTTTTTTCTCAGAATAGAGCACTTTCATCTGCATTAAAATCCTATTCATGCAGATATTCTTTCTCTTTAATGATAAAGGCATCTGGAAATTCATCTATTGTCTCTTGGTCAGTAGAAGCTACTTCTCCTTTTACTTTGGCATTTTTAAAATGGAACTTCATTCTAAAATGATCAAACCATCCTTTGCTGGCATTAAATTCTCCAGCTTTCAAAACTTCCTTCTTTTTGCTTTAAGTTGTCATATAATGACTTTGTTTTTTTTTCAAATCATATTGCAGTATATAGGCATGCTGTTCTTTTAGTAATCCTATACCCATGTAAAAGCTACATTTTCAATATGAGATAAAAAGTTATTTCAAAAAACGTACAAAGTTTTTGCTGCACATTTTGCTGGTGTAGCTGCAGTGATGGCTTCATGAATTTCCTTTTCTTTTTTATGATGGTCCTCACTCTGAATTCAACTTTCTTGAAATACTGGGCAACCACAGCTGCAGACCTCTACCTAAGGAACTTATCAAGCAATTCAGCTTTTTCTTGTGATGTCATGGCTTTTGTTATGGCATCATAGGAGCATAGAATCCCTAGTGAAACCTCAAATGGATCGCATGGTGTTATTCAAGGTTATTGCACTAAACATGATGCAAAATACATAAGAACCTGGAGAGGTCATTTTTTACTGCAATCTGCAATTTACTGGAGAGATAAACTGCTCACTTGGAGATGATCAGTATCACATGGAGTTTTGTGGGAATACTTGCAACACTTGAGCTCACCACAAAAACAACAAAAGGTGGCTATAAAGTTATTATAGTAGTACATTATCACTATAGTTAGTTTTATGCAGTTATAATTTAAGACTGCATGTTTACATTTCTCTCAACTGCAAACAGCACCATGCAGGGTCCCTGTTTGTGTGCGTACGTTTTGATTAACTTAAACTTTTTATAACAGACTCATGTATATTTTATGATAGTAAATGATAAAATAGACTAGCATCCACATATATTTTATGCATTCATGACATACCTAGCTTTTTCTTAATTTTTTTCAATATGTCTAGGCTACATGTTTCATCTATGAGTAATTTCAAATTGTCACAAGTCTCCAAAAAAGTTTTCCATGTATTTATTGAAAACAATCTTTGTATAGGTGGACCCATGGGGATCAAACCCATGTTGTTCAAGGGTCAACTATAACAGATATATAGCTATAATTAAAAGCATGAGGTAGCCTGTCATTAATTCAAGGGATAGCTTGTAGGTCCTAACAAAGATTTATCTTTACACCATCAAGGACAATGACAGGACTTTGGGCTTTATAAGTTTAGTATATTTATATAAGTATATCATGTAACAACTTTTAAAATAAAAAATCTGAAAAATATCCATTATCTTGTATATATATTTCTATATTTCAGTAACCATTATACCTAGTTTTATTAACCATTTATATTAATTGTTATCATTAATCAAAGTAATCATTTTTCCTCTCTAGGCACAAAAAAAACCAATGACAGAATGTCATTAAATTATTTAGCTGTTTCTTACATGAGTACTTGAGGAGACAAAAATAAACATATTTAACATCACCCAAAATCATTGCATATTTTGTTAATCTATTGCCATTTAAAAAAATATAAGTAAGTTAAAATTAGGTTCAATTAACCAGTGTTTGTTTCTTATTTAGAAATTGTTTCTTATTTATTATAACAAATAATCCAAAGATTATTTATTAATTAACTCAATCATTTGTGTAAGCCTATAAGGTCCTAAATTTGGTTAAGTATCTGGATATGGTAGAATTCAGTTAAGACATTAAGTAAGATTTGTAGCACTGTAAGAATTTCATAAAGGTAAACTTTTAAAAAGTTATTCATCATTATCATTCCATTTAGTTGAATCCAATTTTATACATATAATTTTTAATTTTAAATAAGTTATGGAAACAGTGGCACCTTAACTAAAAACGAATCTAGGATATTGAGGAAAGATGAATCATGAGAAATTTACTGTACTGACACTATTATTATATAGTAAACTAATTTTTAAAGTCTTTGAATCATTTTAAAGTACATCTTTTATCTTAGAACTAAGCTTTGTCTTGTTATCCTTGTAACTGTAGCAACAAAGACTACTATGTAAATGTACTTTCCAGTGTCAGAGAAACACTGCTTGGTAAGTTATTTTTACTTTTTTGGACTCTTTAGATTATTCTTTAGAATTAAATATTCTTGAGTGGGCACTTAACTGAAAATTATTTTTATCAGTTAATCTTAATGGTTTCTCAAGGGAGGAGAAAAAAAGAGAAAGAGAAAAACAGATGAGAGGGAGTCAGCTACATACAAATGAAATTATTGTGGTAAAAGTAATTACATGACATCATTTTCTATTCCCCCAAAATAAAAAACAAAAAGTCCTGAAACCTAATATGAGATTATAGCAAGATTACATGATAGAAAATTAATATACAAAAGTAATTGTATAGAGAAAAGAGAAAAAAGAAAAGAGAAAAGAGAAAAAAGAGAAAAGAGAGAGAAAAGAGAAGAGAGAAAAGAGAAAAAAAGTTTAGATATACAAAAAATAGTCTGACATAAATACAAAAGAGAGTGGCATTACAGCTGATTTAAACATGCTGTGGGGTTGTGACAATTTTATCAGTGCTTACAATTAAAAAGCTTGCATTTCTTAATCCCCAAAGTAAAAAAAAAACACACACAAAAGCAAAAAACACAGAGGAAGATAGATCTCCTTTGTTAAATGAAGTGATCTCTCGTTTAGACAGGGTAACCTCCTCCTAAAGATTATTTCACTTTTTCTTCTAAACTTAATACTTGTTGTGTGTCAAAAACTCCTCAAAGTGGCCACCGAAATTTCAAATTGTCCCTGGTAGCATTGTGCTTTTTAGAGAAATAAGCATACCAATTAGCATTATTATGGGAAAATGTGGAGGAGGCAGGTGTCTGATCTGGAAGAGGCAGGATTTTAGATTGAGAAGAACCCATCAGAAAGCAAATCAGTACCAAGGTTAAAGCTGTAATTGCTAGAGAAGAAGTAGTTACATATTTTATCCATGATAAGGGGAGGTAGATCATTTTGGGGATTTGATCATTTGGGGGTTTTCGTGTTTTATATGTTCAGACATGCCTATGTGTTCTTGTTTTTGTCTTGATCTATTTATTAGTCATAGAGTAGCTTTATTTGAAATTGGTATCCCGTGAAATTGTTATGTTTAACTGTAGAACACCAAAACCTGTGAATGCCTGTGAATCCCAGGCCAGCTCCTAGCCAAGACCAAAACACAAGTGACGGGGCTCAGCACAGGCTGGGGCGGGAGGCAGGTGAGCTGTTAGAGAAATCAGGTTTATAAACACTCATAATTGGCTTCCCAGGGAAGACAGACACCAAGATGGAAGAGAAAGGATGGTATGCAAATGAAATTATTAATAGATAAACCTAACTTGGGTGACATCTAGAACCCTTCTCACTTTGGCCCGACTCAGAATTTTAGAGTCAAATCTTTTGTCTTAGTCTGTTCAGGCTGCTATAACAAAGTACCATAAACTGGGTGGCTTATAAACAATAGAAATTTATTCCTCACAGTTCTGGATGCTGGGAAGTCCAAGATCGAGGCGCTGGCAGATTGAGTGTCTGGTGAGGGCCTGATTTCTGGTTCATACATGGAACTTTCTCTCTGTGACCTCACATGGTGGAAGGGGTTAGGGGTCTCTTTAAAAGGGCATAAATCCCACTGATGAGGGCTCCACCTTCATCACCTAATCATGTCCCAGAAGCCTCATCTAATACCATCACCTTGGATGCTAGGATTCAGCATATAAATTTTAGGGGAAACAGCCCATAGTATCCTGGTAAAGTCACTTAGCAGAATTTCCCTTTGTGGATTATAAGAACTGTGAAATTGACTGTGCCTCCTATTATAGTTTGAACTTCAGAAAGTTCAGCCAGATATTTTCCTCCTGGTAAGTACCTCCTTTACTAATTCATACTTTGTTCTTCTTCATTTTACCATTTTTTTTTTTGAGACAGAGTCTCACTCTGTTGCCCAGGCTAGCGTGAGTGCCATGGTGTCAGCCTCGCTCACAGCAGCCTCAAACTCCTGGGCTCAGGCAATCCTCCTGCCTCAGCCTCCCGAGTAGCTGGGACTACAGGCATGTGCCACAATGCCCCGCTAATTTTTATATATTTTTAGTTGGCCAATTAATTTCTTTCTATTTTTAGTAGAGACGGGGTCTCACTCTTGCTCAGGCTGGTTTCAAACTCCTAACCTTGAGTGATCCTCCCGCCTTGGCCTCCCAGAGTGCTATGATTACAGGCGTGAGCCACCGCACCTGGCCCTATTTTACCATTTTTTAAAACCATTTTATTGTATGTTTCCCTTCAAATCTTCTACGAAACAAAATACCCTTAAAAATCAACCAACTAATTGATACTTTTGTAAAAATTGCCTCCTCTTCACATATGTAAGGCATTAAATAAGATAATAGATAATATGGGAATCGTGAGCAAAGATGTAACCATTTAAACATGGGATTGGACTCTAATGACTGGAAAACTCTCTTCAAGTCACTGAACTCTAAACCTGGCTCTAGAATTAATATCAATTCTGAAATATCTGGAAAATATTCTTTAGAAAGAAGTTTGAAGAACTCCAGCTGCATACACATGTGTGAAATGCTTTCTGTTGATGTATGCAAAATACTTTGCTTGGCATTTGAGAAGGCACCATTTCAAAAACAGGAGATAGAAATCCCTCAAGAGGTTTTTGAATCCAACTGGGAAAACAGACACACCCACACCGTTACTAAGTTGTATCAGAATTGAGATTTGAAGTTGACTTTCTTTTTGCTAGACTATGCTGCAAATCACATAACTTTGCTTCTCCCAAGCAAGACACAGGTCTTTCTCAATGTTAACGTAATACTTGGTATAGAGTGTGTAGTCATCAAATAGCTGTGGGTTTGATTTGGTGCAGCAGGCATCAATACAACTTGACAGCTCTGTTATGAAATACTAGAGTTATGTTCTTTCTGTTTAAATGTATTTACTAGAAGTTATAGACATTTTCCAAGACAACTTTGGGGCTTTCATCTCTATCTACCTCTGAAAAATACTGAAAGCTAATTAAATAAATTAAGTATTGCCAGCCACACAAGTTCTGTGAAGACACATAGAAAGATTATTTTGTTCATTGAGTTCTAGCCTATAGGGGCAGCAACACACTCATACCTTCTTATCAGTAACCATAAATTGGCAGCCTCAATCCACTATGATTCTCTTGGGCGGGTGCTGTTACACATTCAGTACTGGATGCACGTTTCTTCCATGGAAATGTAACTGAAGAACTAAGTTGCCATATCAGGCGCAGATGTAGAGTTTCCCTTCAGAGATTTTAACTGGTTCGTCTTCATTTTGACAAACACTTCAGAGAAAACTGAGGCTAATAGAAAAGAAGAGAATGAATTGTATATATATATATATTTATTTTAATATCTACAATAGGACTCATACTAGTGATGTAGCTGCTCAGGACTGATAGCACGAGACTGGCAGCATTATATTTCTCTTGTGAGACTGAGACATGGTGTGCCACTGGGGCATACTTGGACAGGCAGAGACAGTGGATCAGGCTCACGAGACCTGAATGGGTTTGATAGATGACTAACTATGGAGGTTCTAATACGGGGCCAAAGAAAACATCTAAAGGATAAAGCAAGCTTGGTCACAATTCGGACAACAAATAACACTGAAGTTTGTAGAAGTGGCAGCAAGGTCACAACAAGGAAGTGTGGCCCACCACTGAGAATCAGTAGGAGGCTGTCACTATGCAGATTCAGCTGTAGAGTAACAGGCCCCATTACTCAGTGAGTGCTCAAGGTAGGGCTTGTGCTCTTCAAACAGGAGAGGTAGTAACAGGAACCAAAGCTGCAAGCCTCACCACTGGGCACCCCTGTGTGGGGAGAGCTGGGACTGAAAAGGTAGTGAGAAGACCACTGGTCAGCACTGGGACACTGTAGCACCTCGATGTGGGGGCTGCTCACTGCCCCACCGTGGGGAGCTGAGGTTATTTGGAGCTGAGGTTATTCAAGTATAGTTCTCAGCACATATCATGATTACCCCTAGCAATGGTGCAGGGTTGCACAGTCTAATGGTGAGGCAGAGGCTTGGAAAATAAAACAAGGACTCACATAATGTAGCGCATGGAGCTAGAATGCTACCCATCTATTTACAAAGGCCTTATAGTCTATGAATTCCACCCACTACTTGAACCCTCCCAACACATAGCACTGCCAGTCTTCATATGTGAACAAAATGAGAAGACAGAATTAAGTAATTATTCTTTAATATCTTCAGAGTTTGAAAATATAATCCTTTGATACATATCTTCTTTAAAACATATATCCTGCTAAGAATGGTGGTTCATGCTTGTAATCCCAGCACTTTGGTTGTATTGCTTGAGGCCAGGAGTTCGAGACCAGACTGAGCAACATAATGAAAACTCATCCCTACAGAAAATAGAAAAATTAGCCAAGTATGGTGGCATATGCCTATAGTCTCAGATTCTTGGGAGGCTGAGGCAGGAGGATAATGTGAGCCCAGAAGTTTGAGGTTTCAGTAAGCTGTGATGACATTACTGTAACCTAACCTGGGTGACAAAGCGAGATCCTGTCTCAAACAAACAAAAACCCTCAAAACAAAAACAGATATATCCTAAAGGAATAGAGGTTAGTTTCTATATTTCGAGGGAATTAATTACATGTCTTTTGTTCTTAAAATATAAAAGACCAAATAGCTGATAGAGAAGATTAACAGCACTATGGAACCAATTGATCTTGAGCATTAAAACCTCATTTTGAAATCCAGCTTCTCTACTCATTTTGTGATATTGAATAAGTTACCCAATATTCAAGTGGATAGTGACCAAGTCATGAAGGTCAACAGAAGTGGTAGAAAAATAAAATATAAGATTTAAATATTTCATGTAACTTTAAAATGTTTAGTATGCCATATTTATAAGCTACAAACCTTTTCTGTTTAATTTACTAAATCTGTGAAATTAAACAAACCAAGTGTCCTATACTTAGTTTATTTCTTAATGCCTTAATTTATCATTAGCAGTGAGCTACAACCTCAAATTCTGAGAGATGCTCTCTTCTTCCCATGAATCCCACCATTTACCCTGCATAGGCCATGATGCAGGATGGAAACAATTCAGATTTTGATGTCAAGTAGATCCAGATTTGAAAACTTGTTCTGCCTCTTCCTAACTATGCAAATCTGGACAAGAAATTGATTTTCTCTACACCTATCTCATAGAGTTGCTATAAAGATTAGAAATGATGCATGTACAATGACTAGCACACATAGTAGATGCTTGGTAAGTGTAATTCTTATTATAAAACAGCATAGAATAGTAGAAGAAAATGAGATTAAGCCCTAGGTTAAATCTTGTCTTTAGCATTCAGTAGTTTAGAAAATGTAAGCTCACAAAACTCAAGATTACTCATCTTAAAAATGGAGATAATAATGGCTACCTTACAGGCTTGTTTCTATTTGTTTGCTTAAATAATGCACCTGACATAATGTGTACCATTTAGTAGTCACTAAATGATCATTATCATTGGTACTATTATTATTATCATTATTATTTTAGAGACAGGGTCTTACTCTGTCGCCCAGTTGCTGGAATGCAGTGACGTGATCAGCAGCCTCCAACTCCTGGGTCAAGCAATCCTCCTGGCTCAGCCATTGGTATTATTATTAAGTTCCCCAGTGGGAGCCCAGGTGGAACATATTTACAATGACTTTCTGTTTAAAAAATGTTTACCCTATTTTACTAGCCTTATTTGACTTTCTTTAGTTTGGTGTCTGCATTTTATCCTTATTCCTACAGTTTAAACAATACAAAATAAAGAGCTGAAAATTATATTAAACAATAATGTTGAATCCAAATCACAGGCATCTATTTGGTAAATTGGGCTAAGTCAATAAGATTCTGATTTCTCCTTATTTGCTTTAGAAAAAAAAGCAGGTTGTGTTTTGGCTTCAGAAAGCGAGATCCTGCAGTTGAGACAGGATGGAGAAAGTCTTTAAAAGCTAAATGAAATAAATAGTCTTGCAAAAGGAAAAAAGAGGAATTTTTCATGAGTCCCTAGAAACCAGCAAAAAAGGGCGTCAGAACTATTGTTTTCAATAATAACCATGATTACTTAGTTAAAATACCCTGTACGAGAAGCTTTCTATGCTTTTGTTGCCTCTACAAGGAAAATTAAAACAGAACACACAGCATTGGGGCCAATTTGTTTCCAAGGAAGTCAATTATTAATACAGTATTTAGTATTTAATGAACTAAGCCTATGTATGTAGAATGCTGCAAAGAAATCTCCGTACCAGCCGAGAACAGGTGTTGATATAAGCTTTGCCCGTATGTTTACCAGCTGATTAGTACCCATTAAAATGGTAATAATCTAATAAAAATTACTTTATATCCAGTGAAAGTAGAAACTCCCCTGTGTGTTGGAAAATGATTTTATTCTCATTGCCACTGCAGAAATAGGACCGAAGTGACAAGCATCCTGACAACCAAGACACCCTGAATATTCTGAATTTCTATACTGTAGACTTTTCTCTATAAGCCTCCATTCCTCCAACAGACTGTCCCAGGCAATCAGGACAGTTCACTTCTTTTCATGGCTTCAAGAGAAGGATAGAGAGTTACTTACTCACCAACATCCTCTTTGGCAACAGGAAAAAATCTGTGCCTTAGTAAACAATGCTGCTTTGTCTGCCAGAGAAGACTAGAGGCCTAGGTGAAGGTGTGGGTGTTCTTAGGAACATCCGGGGCCTCTGCTGTCCCAGACAGCTCCAACTAGTTGCTGGGGAAACTCTCGAGCCTTCCTTGAGCTGTCAGTTCCCCAAATCCCTTATTTTAGGCTGGTCATAGCAAAAGTTGTGATGAATGTGAAGTCATGTCATCCCCGGCTTCACAATTCCTACCGTTTCTCATGAAGCTCTATTGGCTGTTTCAACTGAGCCCAGCAAACTTTACTTTTGCTCTTCTACCAAAAGCTGAGCCCAGGCAATTTTAAGAATTTAGTTAAAATGTAGGGTAAAAGTAGAAAACTAAAGGCTACTTGCATTGTAACCAGAATCAAATCCTCCAAGCTAACCAACTGAAGAACCCCTGGAGGAGATTCAGGCAAGTGGCAGAGTGCATGTGAGGCAGCCTCTGTGCACTCACCTGCCCCGTTTATCCATGAAGTTTCCAAGGCCCAGCCTGCTACACCGTGGAGTGTCTGGCATACTTCTTACTGACTTCTTACCAAAAGTATCTATGGAAACTCCAATAGTTAAAGGAATGAATTTTGGAGGTAGAAATGTAGTTTTTTATTGATGTATTTTAATACATCAATAAGTGATAGAATCCTTATTGAAATTGAGGCCACAGCAAGGAGACATAGGGAGAAAAAAAATCACAGGATTTCTGGAAATGAGGAATTTGGTATCTCAATATTAATGCCAAATTCCATCCTTTATTCATGTGCTCTGCAATATTGAGACTGGGCAATATTTTAATTGCTTTATACTTCTGATTAGCATGAGGCCAGGGTGATTTAGGGACTGTTTTGGTAAATGAAAGATTTCACATGTAAAAAATAAAAAGTCTGCCTCTGAATGGGACAGAATAAGCTTCTTTCCTAAGGAAGACTCGGTCAGGTACCAGGTAGAGGCAGAGAAGGACAAGGTCAGTGGAATTACTCTGTGGAACTGTCCTCTGCTTTTCTGGGTTGCTACAGGAAACATGAAGGGGCCCCCAACAACCACACCAGAACCTCAAGGGCTCAAACTCCTTCCCTCTTGGAAAGCACTTGCTGTGAATTGGCTCCCATATCGTGCATAGACTTGTGATGTGCCACACTCACCATGCTGGAAGAAAAGCATTGTTGTCAGATCTATGAAGGAGACTTTGAACCTTGGTGATGTTTGCTGTGGCTGGTGACATTCAGTGAGAACCTCTTGTCCTAGCTGGTGAACTTGAAAACTGGAGCTTGGATTGGGAACCAAAAAGATATATATCCCAGGACTGTATATTGAACACTTTTGGAAACGCAGGCTTTAGAAAGTGTGGCTAATGACTCTTTTGTATTCATATTTCTTTGTCTTTAGCCCAGAGGAGAGGAAGCTACCACTGAATCAACAGTTCTCAGAATGAACTGGAAGCGCCATCCGGCCTCAGGATGGCAGCTGGGTGGGGGCATATCTGGGGTGAATGGCTACAATGGCAGGAACTGCAATTAGATCCTATCTTTTCAGCACACAACCAATTCAAGTCTATGCTCTTATGTCTGATTTATGACTTACCTGGCAAATTAATGCAATGAGCTCTGTCTATTTTTATTGGTTATCTGCCCAATACATCTGGGTGAAAATACAATTACCACAGAATCCAAATAGTGAGCAAGGAGCCCAAAATCTCATTAAAAATAAAATCTTCTTTCCTTATAAAAATTTGGGAATAGTATTAGGATTTTTTTATATAAAAATTGAGTTTAGGGTAACTAAGCTTGTTCAAGGAACTAAGTTGCACAAGTGCTTTATGGATAACATAGAAAGGAAAAAGGAGAGGACTTTACCAAGTTTCCTAGGTGCGCTGGAGTGATAACTTGTAGTTTCAGGTGAGCTCACCCTAGGCCAGCCTCGGGCCCCAGACATTCCTGAAGAAGGAGAGTTGCACAGGTATGACAGAATAGTCCTCCTGATGTAATCGCAAGGCTTTTGGCCAGTTCTGGGGACAAGTTGGGTAACACAATGGCTATCATTAATACTGAGTATTGTGCCTTCCTTAATTTGAATTCTAGAAGTCATGGAAAAGGGGCTCTGGGTTCTCTAGGATCTAAGGGCAATTATACAACGCAAGACTTTAAGGGACAGCCTCTTCTTTGGCCCTGGGCAGCCAACTGGAGCCGTCAACTGGGATTAGCAGAATATCATGACAGTGAGTCCCTTCTGTTGTAGGGCTATTGTCAAACTCCAAGTGAAACTCGTAAGTCAGCTGTCCCCTCAGCCTGACTCCTTGGGACAGAGCTTTGTAACTCTGTGTAATCTCCATGAGGAGCTCATCAGCCCACAAATCAGTAGTGAGCAATGTGGAATTGTGTGGAGATTTTATCAGGGAAATTAGATATCCAACAGCAAATTATTTAAAAATGCTCATTGGGCATATTTGTTGGCCAAAATTTTGTCTTCCTTGCTGCCCCTCACCATAGTTTTTCTCTCTGTTCTTCCTTACATGGTGTCCAGACTCCTTCTGCTGGGTCCTAGCCTCCCCTGTATATTATGCAGTTACCAAGACCAATCCCAACCCCCCCCCAGAAGGCAATGGCGAGTTATAAACAACAGCAACAAAAGTATTTCTAATATACCAGAATAAAATCCTTAAGGAGAGATGGCCATTTCCATATTCACGATACTATTTACTCCTCTTTCTAACCCTGGGACACATGCACTATTCTCCATTGCTTATAGAGAACTGAAGTCCAGGGATCTTTAAAGTTAGTTTGCAAAAAGAGGTGAGATACAACCCAAATCATATAACTCCAAGTCAAGGATATCTCTGTATCCCATAGGGTGTCAGATACTCTTGGATACTGAAGGAGCTCAGGAAATTTCATCTCAAATTGTAACTCGTTGGTAGAAAGAGTATTTTGAATTAAAGGCACTTATAGATCAACAGACCTTAGAAGGGGCTTTCCCTTTTTCTTCATTAAAAAACCAGACCCTTAGCTGGGCATGGTGACGCATGCCTGTATTCCTAGCTAGCCGGGAGGCTGTGGCAGTAGGATTGCTTGAGCCCAGGAGTTTGAGGTTGCTGTGAGCTAGGCTGACGCCATGGCATTCTAGCCTGGGCAACAGAGTGAGACTGTCTCAAAAAAAACAAACAACCCCCCCCCCCCAAAAAAACAGACCTATCAAAAAGAACAATCAACTTCCCTTCCTTCCCTATTATCTCAATATATTACAGGAAAGAAGATCAAGTATACAACTAGACCTGGCCCAAATCATTTTAAATATATTACCTATCTTTCAGGTTACTTTGATTTTCAAAGAGAATCATTTACAAGTCAATCTGTTTCCCCTTATCCATTCATTCTCCCAATTAACCATATCTATTCATGCTCCCGAATTAACCATTTATTGCCCCTAAACAGAATTACCTATATTCTTCATCTCTCCCCACTCTCTAAAATGAGAGTATATAAATGTCTGGCCCCCACTGGGATACTGGGTAATCACTCTGTGATTCTCTCCCATGTGCACAGTAAATAAATCTCTTTCCCTTATTAATCTGCCTCATTGTGAGTTGATCTTTTAGAGAACCTAATGGGTGAAGGGGAAGTTTCTCCTCACCCCACAGTGCTTAGCATCTAAGAGAGGAAAGAGATTGTTGACCTTTCATTATAATCTTAATCACACAAAAAAGGCAAAATATTTTGACCAGAGTGAGTTCAGAGGCCTTGATTTGATCCATCTATCAGATTTCCTGGAAAAGGCGTGTGTTCTGAGAAAAGAAGTAACCACGCCAAATTAAGAACTCTCAGTTAAGAAAGAAAATGAGAGCCCTCACACAGGGTATTTTTCTGTAATTTTCTTATTTTGTTAGCAGGGGTTCTCTTTGACTGTGAAACACAGGAAGAAGAAAATCTTTTCTTAACAATAACATACACGTGCCATGAAAGAGATGAAGCAGAAGATCAAGCAAGAAACCAGCTATTTTATTGCCCTAAGGCATTAATCATTTTCCTGACACATTATGTTTTTAATTAAAATTGCATGTGAGTTAATTAAAATGTTCACTCAGGCACTTTTCCTCCTCTTCTTGCATGGGTTCCTTGTTACTTTTTTAGCTTTTTAGTACAACTCAGTTTCATTTTTACTCTGCTCCCTTTATCATCTGTAATTTAAGCAAAAAGTCTGTACACTAATTTTTTAAAAAATTTAATTTGATAAGCTTATCCTTAAGTGACCAGGAAAACAAAAGATAGCCAGGGGTGGAATCATTTTGGCTTTTGCATTTTCCCCTAGATATTTAATTAAAAACTTATCAAATTGGCATCAATAGAAAGTGTATTAAAAAGAGTTCTGTGATTTTTCTTGCAATGGACATGTTTATCCATCTACAATCCTTTGTTCTGGAAAGGATCATTGCTATGGCAGCAATGGTTATATGATCTCACCTCTCCCTGACTACAGTTGACTGATGAGCCTTTGGTAGACATCTGTCTAGTTCAACTCATCAATTGACAGGCCAGTATTCCAAGAGAGATATTCCTCCTTGAAAATTTTGATACAGAGATGCAGAGATCTTGGTTACTGGTGAGGTCTGTATTGGATCTGTGAGGACAAATAAGGTGGAACTGTACCTGTGTTCGCTGATTTGCAAACAGAGGAAGCGTACTGAAAGGAAGACTAGGCAGGAAGATGCAGAAATGATAACAGTCACGTAGCCCATGAAGAAGACAGAGAGAACCTTCCCATCTCACTTCCCCTGAGGCCTGGCTAAGTCCTTGTTGTACCCATAAGATGGCCTATTTTTTTGTTTGTTTCTTTCTTTTACAACAAATTTCTCTTTTCCAGAGTTAGCTAAAATGAATTTTGGATCCTTGTAAACAATGAGCTCTGACTAAAATATTCATGCTTCAAAAATTCACATATCCCTAAGCAGCCCTGATAGACATAATATTAGAAAACAAAATTATAAAGTGAGTAGTAAGAAACCAACTATGGCAATTCAAGCATATACAGGCTGAAGTTCCATGGGGAAAGTGAGGTTCAGGAGAGTGAAGAGCATTCTTTTCAACCAAATTAGAACTCCTCTCTGAAGAGTTTGGGGGAAATCTTTTATTCTTTCTTTTTTCATTTCCAGTGATTACATGTACATATAATAATATTTAGTACATATGAGAAATTGATGCCCAAGCAGCTGCCTGGCTGACCCATTTGTTCATTTTTCTCTGTTACCTGGAAAAGGGATACCACACCTTTCTTTCCAGATCAGATTTCTAGAATACCAGATGAATGTGATGCCCACCCATTTGGAATTAGTGCCGTGGATGGACAGCTCTGCCTAGGACCTGAAATCCGTTAATTCCTAAACCCCTGAACCTTCTTCCCAGCTTAAATTTCATGATCTATCATTACAATCTGATCCCAAATCTTTATGGCAAAATCATGGCTTAGGCTTAAATCTCTGCGTAGGTCTTGCCTGGATTTGGACAGCATCTGGGTGGAAAACTTACAACCACATTGACTGGACTTCCTTTATGTTTACAATCATGAACCTTAGGTGCACCCAATGTGTGCTTGGCAGCTATGGTATTTCCCCTGCTTCCTTCATTCTCTCACTCTCCAGGCCTAGAACTCCTTGATGAAATTTACTGAGCTAGTGCTTCCTGTTCCTTTGCTCTCATTCCCTCTTGAATCAATTCTCATCAGGCTTTGGCCCCCACCCACTCCATCAAAACTCTTCTTACCAAGTTTCCAACGGCCTTTAAGTTTCTAAATGCAATGGTCAGTTCTTTTTTTTTTTTTTTTTTTTTTTTTTTTTTATTTTGGTATATTATGGGGGTACAGATTTTAAGGTTTCAGTAAATGCCCATTTCCCCCCCCTCCCCCCAAAAGTCTGAGTCTCCATCATGACCATCCCCCAGATGGTGCATATCTCACTCACTATGTATGTATATACCCGCCCCCCTCCCCCCTCCCACCTGCCCAATACCCTGTTACTGTAGCACCTATGTGTCCACTTAGGTGCTACTCAGTTAATACCAGTTTGCTGGAGAATATATCTGGTGCTTGTTTTTCCATTCTTGGGATACTTCACTTAGTAGTATGGGTTCCAGCTCTAACCAGGAAAATATAAGGTGTGCTATATCACCATTGTTTCTTAGAGCTGAATAGTACTCCATGGTGTACATATACCACATTTTATTAATCCATTCTTTGATTGTTGGGCACTTGGGCTGTTTCCACAGCCTTGCAATTATGAATTGTGCTGCTATAAACATTCGACAATGGTCAGTTCTTAGCCCTCACATTCTTGACTAACCGGCAGAAATTGGCAGAGTTGAGTACATCGTTCTCTGTGATACATTTCTGTCATTTAACTTCCCAGACATCATTCTCTTGGTTTTGCTATCTCACTAGATCCTCCTTCTCTGTCTCCTTTGTTGCTAATTCTTCTTCTCCCTGAACTCTCAATGTTATGGTTCCCCAAGACTTAGCTCTTATTCTCATATCTTTTTACAGTCTCACCCCTGGTGATATCTTTGAATTTCATAACTTTAAATATAATTTCTATGAAGATGACTCCAAAATTTATATCCCTACCTCAGATGTCTCCTCTGAAATTCAGATCCCTATGTTCACTTACCTGCTAGAGATCTTTATTTGGATGTCTATTAGTAATATAATACTTCAATCTAAAACTCAACTCCTAGTATTCTTCCCACAAATAGGCTTTATCCATAGCCTTCTCTATCTTATTGGAAGGAAGCTCTAGCCTCCCAGTTTCTCAGCCCAAAACCTTGAATTACCTTGATATTCCTCTTTATTTCTCTTTCATGCTCACTATCTTATTTTATAAGATTTTATGAAGTTCACCTTAAAAATATTTATACAGAATCTGACCATTTTTTGCTATCTCCATTGTCACAACACTTGTCTGTGATCATGACTATTGCAAGAACCTCAACTGTTTTCCCTGATTTCCTGTTTGTGCCAGTACTATCCACTAACAACAGAGCAGCAAGAATCCTTCTTTTTAAATGTAAATCAAATTTTATCCTGCATCTGCTAAAACCCTGCAATGGCTCCCTACTTTACTCAGAGCAGAAGCCAACATCTTTGCAATGGCTGACATGGCTTTACATATCTCACTCAGTTCTAGACACAATAACTATTTGCTGATGCTTCAAATCTCCACAAGCACTCTTCTGTTCCCTCAGCTTTTCTCTTAGATATCCATGTGGCCAATTAGCTCATCTCATTCAAAATTCATTGTTCAAAAGCCACATTTTTAATGAGATCTACTCTAACTATCCATTTAAAATTGCAATCTTCCATATCTTGATGCCTTTTAACCTTCTCTTTTGTTTTCTATAGATATTATCATTTAACATATTGTATAATTTATATTTTTATTATTTATTTTGCTTTTATTCTGTTGATTGCCTCCCACATATGTAAATGTAATCCCCCTCTAGAATTTAGAGGTTTTGTATGTTTTTTGCATTAATATTCCCTCCAAGCATCTAGAACAGCATGACTAGCATATGGTAGTTGAACAATGAACATTTATTGAATGGATGAATGAATGCTCCTAGGCTGAGAAGGCAGATTCTGGATTAGAGAGACAGAGGTGACTTGCATTTGCATGAAAGAATATAAGATAGGGTTCAAAAAACCTGAATGAGTTACTCTGAAATTTTCTGCCAAATATTAAGCTGTGGCACACATAAAGTGAGACTGCATGAAGCTAGACAAACAGCAAATACCAAGAAAAGATCAACTACTTGAGAGCTATAAGCTAAAACATGATCTGAATCTTGACATGATTGTCCTGAGCAATCAGAGTGGGGAGAACTTCTTGAACACTATGTGTGTTTGTAGACCCCACAAAGGTCATGCCTTATCAGTAGAGCCAAAGTAGCCCTAGAGTAAAGGCTACTTTAGACTCTAGACTTGCTTAAATGAAGCTTGGCTCTCTGGGAGGCCCAGGCGGGAGGATCGTCTGAGATCAGGAGTTCAAGACCAGCCTGAGCAAGAGTAAAACCCCATCTCTACTAATAATAGAAAAATTTAGCCTGGAGTGGTGGTGCATGCCTATAGTCCCAGTACTTGGGAAGCTGAGGCAGGAGGATCACTTGAACCCAGGAGTTTGAGATTGCTGTGGGGTAGAATGCTGCCATGGCACTCTAGACCAAGTGTCAGAATGAGACTCTGTCTTAAAAAAAAAAAGTATCAAGCTAATATATAAGTAAATTCATGCCCTGAAAAATTTTAACATTATTTAAAGGAACACAGCAGAATACAGACGACAAAGGAAGACAATATGTGGGTTTTTTGTGGTTACATACACATTTTAGGATAGTTTTTTTTATTTGTGTGAAAAATGCCATTAGAATTTTGATAGGGATTGTATTGGGTGTGTATTATGGATATTTTAACAGTATTTTTCCAATTGACAAATATGAGATATCTTTCCATTTATACTATCATTTCAATTTCTTTCATCAATGTTTTAGAGTTTTCGGTGTATAGTACTTTCACTTTTTTGGTTAAATTTATTCCTAAGTATTTTTTTTATGCCATAGTAAATGAGTTTGCTTCCCTGATTTCTTTTTCAAATAGAGTGTTATTGTTATAAAGAAATGCAAGCCATTTTTGTATGTTGATTTTTATATCCTCCTACTTTATTGAATTCAGTTTTTAGTTCTAACAGTTTTTTTGTGGCATTTTTAGGGTTTTCTACATATAGGATTATATCATCAGCAAACAGAGATAATTTTTTACTTCTTCATGATTTGGATACCTTTTATTTCTTTTTTTTTTTTTTGTCTGATTCTTCTTGTTGGAGGCATCAACCTTCCTGATTCCAAATTATGTTACTAAGATACAGTAATCAAAACTGAATGGTACTAGCATAAAAACAGCCACATAAACCAATGGAATAGAATAGAGACCAGAAATAATTCCAGGCATATATGGTCAACTAATTTTTGACAAAGTCATCCAGAAGGTACAATGGGGAAAGGATAGTCTCTTCAATAAATTATTTTGGAAAAACTAGATAGACATATGCAAAAGAATGAAATTGGACCCTTATCTTATACCAAACACAAAAATCAACTCAAAATGGAGTAAAGACCTGAAATGTAACACCTCAATCCATAAAACTCCTAGAAAAAAACACAGGAGAAAAGTTCCTTGATATTAGCCTTGGCAATAATTCTTTGGATATCACATCAAAAGCTCAGGTAACAAAGGCAAAAATAAACAAATGGAACTACATCAAACTACAAAGCTTCTGCCCAGCAAAGGAAATAATCAACAAATGAAAAGGCAGCCTACAGATTGGGAGAAAATATTTGCAAACCATTTATCTGATAAGGGGTTAATATCAAAAATATGTAAGGAACTTAAACAACTCAATAGCAAGAAAACAACATAATAAAAAAATGGGCCAAGGACCTGAATAGACATTTTTTCCAAAGAAGACATACAAATGGCCAGCAAGTGTATGAAAAAGTGCCTAACACTACTGATCACTAGGGAAATGCAAATCAAAACTGCAATGATATATCAGCTCATATCTGTCAGGATAGTTCTTTATCAAAAAGAGATAACAAGTGTTGTGGAGGGTAACAAGGATGTGGAGAAAAGGGGACCTTTGCACACTCTTCATTAGAGTGCAAATTGGCACAGCCATTATGAAAGAATATGGAGGTTCCTCAAAAAATTAAAAATAGAAGTACCAAATGACCCAGCAATCTTTCTGCTGGGTATATGCCCAAATGAAATGATATCAGCATTTTATATAGATATCTGTACTTCTATGGAAAGAATATAAGTCTTCATTGATGGATAATGGATAAGAAATTGTGGTATATACACACACACACACACACACACACACACACACACACACACACACGAATATTATTCAGCCTTAAAGCCTTAAAAAGGAAGAAGATGTTACTGTTTGGAAAAACATAGATGAACCTGGAAGACATTGTGCTAAGTGATATAAGCCAGACACAGAAAGATTATATGTGTAATCTTTTTAGGAGTCAAATGTATAGAAACAGAGGGTAGAACAGTGGTTCTTGGGGTGGGGAGGGAGAGGAAGTGGGAAGAAGTAGGTCAAAGGGTACAAACTTGCAGTTATGTGGGATGAAGACATCTACAAACCTAATGTACAGAATAAGGACTATAGCTAATAATATTGTAGTGCATATGAAAAAAATTTTTTTAAAGAATACATTTTAGGTGTTCTTGCCACAAAACAAAAGGTAACTATGGAAGGTGACAGATCCAATAATTTGCTTGACTGTGTGTGTGTGTGTGTATGTCTATATATGTGTGTGTGTGTTTGTATATATATCCAAGCATCACATTGGACACCTTAAATATATACAACAGAAAGGAAAACAACAAAATCTAAATGCTAAATCTTATAACATTTACAATATTCAGCAGCGACTTTATAAAAATTACTGTACTTGTAAATAAGTAGAAAATGTGACCCATAACCAGGAGAAAAATCAGCTAGTTCAATGCAAAATATGTAAAAGAGAAAAATTTGGTTTAGTGCTTTCTTTCTGCACAACCAGTGGAATCCCATATCCCAAACTTTCCCAGCTCAACATATTTCCCAGCATCTTAGAACTCAGAGCTCCACAGAGCAGTGCTTTCTTGTCTTTCTCTTCTCTGTACCAGGCTGAGCTCACTTGATTATTATTCTTTTGTACTTAGGTTCTCTCTCCTGTTCATTCTAAATTGTAGGCACTTCACTTGAGTAGGGGAAGAGATAATTGGATGAAAAAGATCATTTTGAATGTTGGAAACTCATGGAACCACCTATTAATATAGTGTAGTTGGACACCTACTTTGAGTTTCGTGTCGGGGGGCCAAACCTGTCTATGATTATTGTTACCAGAACACAAGATCAGGGATAGTTAGGCTGTAATGTTATGGGATGCAGAATCACCAAGTGTTGGCCAGATTTCCTTAATTTTCCCCTGCCTTAGATTGGTTTGTGGTGTTTGAGACGGACGTGGGGTACACCTAGCAAGAATATATCAATTGGCCCAGATGGTGGGTTAAGTAAGTTCCAGGAGTTAGAACCTGACATGAAAGGGTCAGTATTGCTGAATGAAAAAAGGTTGAAAGCTCTCTTGTGAGCCCTGGTTACTCTCAGTTTATCATAAAACCTCCTGGATGTTTGTACAGAGAGTACAGAGAATCTCAGTCTCCACAGCCTAACCTTTAGACTTATCTTTGGAATGATCAATTTCACTTGGAAATATTGATTGTTGTAACTAAACATTTACTAAAATGCTTAGTTTAACCCAAAATATGTTAATGTATTTCTTCCACGGAATCGGCTAACTACCTAATTTCGAAGAAAAATTACTAAGGTTTCTTCTTCTTTTTTAAAATGATTTCAACTCAGCCAGCGTCTCACCTCAGAAATAGAAAAACATTATTTAATTTTAAAAGTGTTTTAGTGTGACATTTTAGGCATTTTGAAAAGTGCATAAAAGATAAGGTTACCTGACAGTAAGGCTGTTTCACAACATCATTACACTGATAACTACTGGAGCCATTTCATTTGCATCAAACCATTTGATTATGGCTTTGGGAATCAAGTGATATTGTGTTTGGAACCATTTGTGTGTGCTATTTATTTTAGCATAATACATATTTATTGGTATTTTATTCACAATATAAGTCACATGTTAATAACAGTTTAACAGCCTTTAGAGTCTTGCATTCTCACATGTTCAATAACAAGTTCATGAGTAATTCCACAAGGTACACTTATCCATGAAGAGGTTCTAATCGTATATATAAAGCAGCATTTCTCCTAGAATTGAGCAGATAGATACTTATAGCCTCCTTTGTAGGATTGCTAGATTTAGCAAATTAAAAGACAGTGCACTAAGTTAAATTTTATTTCAGATAAACAATGAATAAATTTTTAGTATATCTCATGAAATATTTGGGACATACTTGTACTAAAAATTATTCATTGTTTATCTGAGTTTGAAATTTAACTAGGCATTCTGTATTTTATCTGGTAAGTCTACCCCTAGAAAGATAGACTTGTTATCAACTTTTAAAAATCAACCACCGATATTTCAAGCTAGCACAAGCTATATAGAAATTTTACTTCAGTTAACATGACATTTAGAGATGCCTTGAGTTATCAACTCCCCCACAAACCCAACAAATCCACTGCCATTTGGATCATGGGTGATGCCAGAGAGAGCTGGGTGGAATCTCTTTCCCATAAATTATATCTGTGGAATTACATTGCACGGAGGAGTCTGTTGGGAGTAAAAGGGTATAGACCCTGATTTAGAACTTCATTAGCTCCATGGGAAATTTAATTATATATAAATGATTGGCTGGGTGGCCCAGGCCATCAGATTGGGTTGTAGAGGAATAACTACACCCCTGATAGAAAATTTGCCATCAATATTGATGGTATCTGGCCTGTTGATCTGGCCCTACCAACAAAGTGAAGTTTGGAGACGGAGATCGATGCAGGTTCTGGGTTGTCTTGACACATTCCACCCTGAACTGTATGAATTCTCGGGATCTTCACTGGAAGCAAAAAGGGGAGCATTTGGAACAGCTCATTGCTGGGGCTTCAGCTCCATGCTCTGCTACACCGGCACACTGCCACTAGCAGCCAAATGATGACTCTAATGGCAATTCACAACCTGACAGGAGGCTAATGTAGACTTCCTATCCTGTCTTCTCATGCCCAGTGTTGTGCCACAGTGCCCTTCCCCATCTCTCACTTCCATTGGAAGTATTTGGAAGAAGGCTGTGGGTGAAGAAGACAACCAAATCACATCTGCATTACCTCTGCATTGTGTGGTGCTGATTCAGAGCCAATGAACGAACAGCCCTATGTGTCCAGGAGCTGTCAACGGCATCTACTTCTGTGTGTGATTTGTGGGTGATCTGTGTACCTCGTGCCAAAAGAGTTCATAAACTAAAGATTAATGAGAGGAAGAGGCAACCCACCAGGGACAAAGCATTAGTAAAGCAGAAAAGTCTTTTGCTTTTTGGAGCTAGAATAACCAAGAGGATTCATCATTGTTTCAGCTGACTTTGGTGTCTAGCCAAGCCAGAGGCACTGACTGCAAGCACATTTGGCTCCATCTTTTCCTCTGCCACCCCTGGTTCCCCAACAATCCTGCCACCAATGCACAAGTTGTTGCCAGACTGAAAAACAGTAGTTCTTCTTCTTCTCCCTTCTTCTTTGCTATTTTTAGATAAACTTGAATAACAGCCTATTCCCCTCATTTATTATTCTTGATGAATAGTAAATTATTCTAATAGCATTGACTGTTCTATTCATTTATTATTTGAGGATGATTAGAAGTGAATAGCTATTAAGAAGCCTCACCAGTTCCAAAAATTAGACCTCAGAATTTTGTGTTTCTTTTTAGCTTTGAGCAATTATCTCTATTGCTTCCTCTAATTCTGTCACACACACTTCTTTCTCCTTTCCAGGTCCTGGTCTGTTTTGACTTGAAAATGATGATGCCCAGTACCCAAAAGTTATCCAGAGAAGTGATGGATGAGCCTCTGAAATGTGATTTCCCCCAGACATACAGGGTTTTAAAATTATGTTTAGGTTCAATAAGGTCTCATACCTCACTTACAACCATATTATATAAGTGTACGGAATACTGAGTAATACATGGCTTGCAGATGGCAACAGAGGTAATGCCAGGATAAATCACATTGCTATTTATAGAATAGTCTGTGAAATGGTACCTGAGGATAAAATAACATGCAGGGCAAAAAAAAATCATTTTTATTATTTTTTTAAACAATGAGAATTGTTATAAAACCTTTTAGTCTGGGTACAGGAAGTTTTATCCTATGTCTTCAGCCTTATCTTCTTCATCACTCCCCCAAAATTCTTCACTTAGGTCAAAGTAGACCAATTGCTTTTCCCCAAATATGATATCAGCTTTCCCATTATCTAAATTTTCTGTTTTTCTTGTCCTGTAATATCTTTTCAGCTTCTTCACTCTACCTCCCCATTTCTACCAGTGAAAATCCAATTCTCTCATGAAGGCTTACTTTAAATCCCTTCTTTAATCGCCTCATCTTGATTTTTTTTTTCCTTTCTGTGATATTGCATCCATTCCCTGAAGGACTCCTATTCGCAATTGTCCACTGTCCTGTATAAGGATAGATTCACATTTGCTGGGGATTTATTTACATATTTTGGGGGATCCTCTTTAGAAAAAATATTAAATTATAAATACAAAATTAGGTACAAAAGAAAATATTTTTGGAGTGATATAAGTGTAATAGAGTAAGGAACTCCAAACATTCACTGTTTTATAAAAGCAACAAAAAATAGCAAAAATAGATAGAATTAACTTTTTTAGAATTTTGAAAACTAACCAAACATTTATAGCAATTCAAAGAGTACTTATTTTAAAAAATGGCTTATTCTTCATAATCCCCAGAGCAATCACTAAGAAAATAAGTTTAAAATTAAAAAGTAAAAGAAATAACAAGAGTATTAAAATGGAAAATAAAGACATATTTAACACATAAAAAAGGCCACCATAGAAAAATTGAACAAAAAATGTGTAAGACATGTAGAAAACAAATGGCAAAATGGCAGATTTAAGGCTTGCCTTATCAGTAATTACATTAAACATATAGATTAGCCTCTTCAACTAAAACACAGAGATTGGCCCAGTGAACCGTTTTTCTAAAATAGTCTATTTGCTTTCTACCAAAGCCACAATTTAGATTCAAATATACAAATAGATTGAAAGTAACAGGATGAAAATAGATGTTCAATGCAAACAGTAATCAAAAGAAAGCTAGAGTCAGACGGAAGAGACTTTAAGATAAACATTGTTAGGAAAGACAAAGAAGAACATTATATGATGATGAAAGGGGCAATTCATTAAGAAGGTATAAAGACTATGATCATATATGTGCCTAACAAAAGAGATCCAAAGTACATGAAGCAAAAGCTGAGACAATTGAAAGGAGAAATAAGATTTTTAACAATATTTAGAGACTTCAATATCACAATTTCAATAATAGATAGAACAACTAGACAGAAAATAAGAAAAGAAATAGACTTTGAACAGCACTTTAAACCATGTAGATTTTAAAGGCATCTATTGAACACTCTACCCAACAACAGCAGAATACACATTTTCTCCAATACACGTAGAACATTCTCCAAGATAGACTATGTGTTAGGCCACAAAGAAAGTTTTAACAAACTTAAAAATATTAAAATCATACAAAATATGTTCTTTGGCCACAATGGAATGAAATTAGAAATCAACAAAGAAGAGACAGTAAGATGGTGAACTAGAAGCAGCCTGCAGAACACCTCTCTCTGGAGGGGATCGAAAGTGGTGGATAGATACCCACCTTTGGATCGATCATCTAAGTGAGAGCACTGGGAATCCACGGAGAGGAAGTGGGAGTGAAGTGGAAAGAGAGAAGTAGGATGACCTGCTGAGCAGGACGAGAGTTACTTAAGGAAGGTGCCTATTTGTGGGGAAGGGAGAGAGGAGAGAATCCTAGGCTCCATCCACGGTTCCCTGAGGATACTGCAACCAGAGCAGTGGGGGAGGGCCCCTCCACCGCAGCAGGCCTCCTTACTAATAACAGAGACCTGATTGGAGGCCATACAGCTGCATTGCTATAGAAAATGTGGAGCTGGCTTGCAAGCCTTGGGCTTTATGACAGAACGTAATTCTGGCCAGGGGTCAGATCTGTAACTTCTACCTCCACCTTGCCTCTGCCAGGTGGTGAGGAAGTAGGGAGTCCCAGTGCTCATGCATGCCCCATGGGCTTGTGACATGCACCCCCTACCACCACTGCTGCCACTGCCATGGGACCTGGGCAGAACAGGAGACTACAGTCTTGGTACCCATTGCTGTGGCCTGAGTGATCCCACTTGGTCACACTTCCCGTGAGACCCAGGCAAAGCACTGTTAGGGCAGAGAAACCACAGCCAATGCCATCTGGAAGGCCCTGAGTGGGGCAAAAGCTAACGCAGCCACTACCATTTGATCAGGATGGGCTGTACCTGGGCACCATGTCCTGCCCTTTGGAACCATGTGCATAGCAGGCCACTCCATCCTGTGGGTCTGCCATGCCCCACAGGCCCAGTATGCCCTGCACATGCACCACACCCTGTGCACAACTTCCTCTGTCCACACACCCAGCGCCTCTGCTGCCCAGCGCCTTGGCCACTCAGCCCGCAGGTGTGTGTGTCTGTCACACCCAGCAGAACTCCTTTGTCCCCCACACACGCCCTGTCCTGTGGACCAGCACTGCCTTGCATGCATGCCTTGCACCATGGGCCTGCCCTGCTACAGAGGCCTTGTGACAACCACAGAGGAATGGGGGAGACCTAGCAGAGCACCAGTGTTAAAGACTCACGGTGCTTCTACCCCTCTCCTGCTGGGTAAAGCTTCCATTGCAGGACCCAAGCTCACCATCCAGGGACCAATGCCTAACTCCACCAAGCAACAAAGATTCCAGCAGAAGAAAACAGGCATGCCTTATCTGCTAGCAGTTTCTTTTCTTCATTTGCTTGGTTTATTTTAATTTCAAAATATTAATTAAGAGGGTACAAGTGATTTTGTTACATGGATAATGCTTAAGTCGGGTCTCCTGGTGTGCCCATCACCAAAATAGTGTTCATTGTACCCAATAGGTAAGTTTTTATCCCACACCTCCCTCCCACCCTTCCCCTTTCTTGTCTTCTCAAGTCTTTTGTATCACTTTGTGCCCATATGTACTCAACATTTAGCTCCTATTTATTAATAAGAACATATGGTGCTTGGTTTTCCATTCCTAAATTCTTCACTTAATAAAATGGTCTTCAGTTCCATCCAAATTGCTGCAAGAGATATTAATTTGCTCCTTTTTATGGCTGAGTAGTACTCCATGGTGTGTGTGTGTGTGTGTGTGTGTGTGTGTGTGTGTGTGTGTGTGTATGCCTCATTTTCTTTATCCATTATGAATTAATGGACATTTTGGTTAATTCCATAGTTTTGCAATTGTGAATTGTGCTATGATAAACATTCAAGTGCCGGTGTCTTTTTGATAAAATAATTTATTTTAGTTTGGGTAGAGACCAAGTAGTGGGATTGCTGAATCAAATGGTAAGTCTACATTTATTTCTTTGAGGAATCACCATACTGTTTTCCATAGAAGTTGTACTAATTTGAAGTATAGCCACAGTGTATAAGCATTGCTTTCTCTCTGCATCCATGCTAGCATCTATTGTTTGCTGATTATTTAATAATGGCCATTCTGACATAGTAAGGTGGTATCTCATTGTGGTTTTAACTTGCATTTCCTTGATAATTAGTGGTGTTGAACATTTTTTCATATGTTTGGTGGTCATTTGTCTCTCTTCTTTTGAAAAACTTCTTCATGTCTTTTGCCTGCTTTTTAATGGGGTTGTTCATTTTTTTCTTGCTGATTTGATTTCTCTTTAGACTCTGCATATTAGCCCTTTGTTAGATATATCATTTGTGTTGAGATATTTTCTCCCATCCTATAGGTTGTCTATTTACTCTGTTATTTTCTTGCTTTGCAGAAGCTTTTTAATTTAATTAAGTCCCCTTTATTTATTTTTTGTTGTTACAATATTTGCCAATGGGGTCTTAGTCATAAATTCTTTGCCTAGGCCAATATCTAGAAGAATTTATTCTACATTTTCTTCTAGAGTTTTTATGATTGCATGCCTTACATTTAAGTCCTTTATCCATCTTAAATTAATTTTTGTATATGGCAAGGGATGGGGCACTGTTTCCGTCTTGTACTCCCTTCTCCAGTGTATGTTGTTGTCTGATTTGTCTAAGATCAGTTAGTATAGGTAGATGGTTTTATTTCTTAGTTCTCTGTTCTGTTCCATTGGTCTATGTCTATACTTTTATACCAACAGCATTCTATTTTGGTTACAATACCCTTGTAGTATAACTTGAAGTGAAGTATAACTCCAGATTTGTTCTTTTTGCTAAAGATTTTTTTGGCTATTTAGACTCTTTTTTTGTTTCAAACAAAGCCTAAAATTATTTTTTCTAAATTTGTGAAATATAGTTTTGGTATTTTGATGATGATTGCATTGAATCTCTAAATCACTTTGGGCAATATGGACATTTAAATGATGTTGAATCTACCAAACCATGAGCATGGGAGGTTTTTTCATTTGTTTGTGTTATCTGGAATATCTCTCATCAGTGTTTTGTAGTTCTCCTTGAAGAGATCTTTCACCTCCTTGGTTAAGTATATTTCTAGGTAGTTTATTTTATTTATAGGTATTGTGAATGGTATTGATTTAATTATTAACTTGACTGTTATTAGTATGTAAAAATGCTACTGATTTGTGTACACTTATTTTGTAATCTGAGACCTTGTTGAATTTATTTCTCAATTAGAAGTGTCTTTTGGTGAAATCCTTAAGGTTTTCTAGATACAAGAGCATATCATTAGCAAAGAGGGATAGATTGACCTCCTCTTTCCTTTCTTTCTCTCGCCTGATTGCTCTGACTAGGACTTCCAATGCTATTAATACACTGAATAGAAGTTGGGACAGTGGGTACTCTTGTCTTGTTCTGGTTTTTAGGGGGAATATTTACAACTTTTCTCTATTTAGTATGATGTTGGCTATGGGTATGGCATATATGACTTTTATAATTTTGAGGTATGTTCCTTCTATGCCTAGTTTGATGAGGAGGGTTTTTATCATGAAAATGTACTCGATTTTATTGAATGCTTTTTCTGCATCTATTGAGATGATTATATGGTCTTTCTTTTTGTTTATGTGGTGAATTACCTTTATTGATTTGTGTATGTTAAACCATCATTGCATCCCTGAAATGAAACCCACTTCATATGGTGGATTATATATATTTTTTTTTTTTTTTGAGACAGAGTCTCGCTTTCTTGCCTAGGCTAGAGTGAGTGCCATGGCGTCAGCCTAGCTCACAGCAACCTCAAACTCCTGGGCTCAAGCGATCCTCCTGCCTCAGCCTCCCGAGTAGCTGGGACTACAGGCATGTGCCACCATGCCCGGCTAATTTTTTATATATATATCAGTTGGCCAATTAATTTCTTTCTATTTATAGTAGAGACGGGGTCTCGCTCTTGCTCAGGCTGATTTTGAACTCCTGACCTTGAGCAATCCGCCCGCCTCGGCCTCCCAAGAGCTAGGATTACAGGCGTGAGCCACAGCGCCCGGCCTTGGATTATATTTTTGATGTGTTGTTGAATTTTATTTGCTAGTATTTTGTTGATTTATGCATCTGTGTTCTTGAGTGATATTGGACTATAGTTTCTTTTTCTTTTTCTTTTGCCCTTTCCTGGCTTTGGTATTAGGAAAGGTGACACTGCCTTCAAAGAATGAGTTAAGGAGGATTCCCTCCTTCTTGATGTTATGGAAGAGTTTCTGGCAGGATATGTACTTTGTAGGTCTGGTAGAATATGGCTGTGAATCCATTTGGTCCTGGGGTTTTATTAATTGAGAGGTTTCTTTTTATTATACTTCAATGTTGCTGCTCATTATTGGTAAGTTTGGGATTTCTATTTCTTCCGGATTCAGGCCTGGGAGGTTGTGTGTTTTCAGAAATTTATTCATTTCTTCCAGGTTTTCTATTATAGTTTATTTGCATAGAGAATTTTGTAGTATTATGGATGATATTTTGTATTTCTTTGGTATCAATGGTAATATCTCCTTGTTCATTTCTGATTGCTGTTCTTTGAGTCATGTCTCATCTATTTCTGTTTCATTTGGCTAGTAATGTGTCCATTTTGTTTATATTTTCAAACAACTAACTTTTTTTATTGATCCTTTGTATTGTTTCCATGTCATTTAGTTGTGCTCTAAGCTTTATTATTTCTTTTATTCTGCTAACTTTGAGTTTAGTTTGTTTTTCTTTTTCTGATTCCTTCTGGCATAACATTAGATTGTTAATTTGGGAACTTTCTGTCTTCTTGGACATTTAAGGCTATAAACTTGCCCCTTAAGACTGCTTTATCTGTATGCCAAAGATTCTGAAAGCCTGTGTCCTATTTGTCATTCAGTTCAATGAATCTTTGCTTTCCATCTTAATTTTATCATTGACCCAAGGATCATTCAATAGCAGGTTGTTTAATTTCCATAACTTTGTGTAGATTTGAGTATTTCTCTTGGAATTGATTTCTAGTTTTATTCCACTGTAGTCTGAGAAGATACATGAGGTGAATTTGATTTTTTTGAATTTGCCGAGACTTATTTTGTGGCCAAAGATATAATCAATCTTGGACAAGATCCCATGTACTGATGAGAAGAATGTATGTTTTTTAGTTTTGAAGTAGAATATTCCATAAATGTCTATTAGGTACATTTGTTCTACAGTCCTGTTTAATTCCAGTGTTTATTCATTTTTTGCTTCAATGATCTGTCCAGTATTGTCAGTGGAATATTGAAGTCCCCAGTAATTAAGATGCTACTATTTATTTCTTTGCTTAGATCTAGAAGAAATTGATTTATTAAACTAGAAACTCTTGTGTTAGGTACATATATACTTAGGATTGTTATGTCTTACTGTTGAATTTCTCATTTTATCATTATATAATGGCCATCTTTGTCTTTTTTTTTACAATTGATAATTTAAAGTCTATTTTATCTGACATTAAATGGCTATAATTGCTTGCTTTTGGTTTCCATTTGTGTAGAATTTTTTTTCCATCTTTTTCCACCAGAGACTCCAGAACCTCGAGTCTCTGATTTCTTGTGGTTTAGATGTGTTTCATGAAGAGAGAAAACACTTGGGTTGTTTTTCTTTTTTAATCCATTCAGACAGTCTATGTCTTTAAATGGGGCTTTCATACTATTCACATTGAATGTTAGTACTGATATGTGAGATGCTATTCTGTTCATCATGTTGTATACTTTACTGTTTTGTTTTCCCTCATGCACTATTATTTTTATAAGAGATGTAAGTGATAACCTTTGGCTGTTTTAATGCTGATGGGTATTTATTGTGCTGTTGCATGTATAATGTACTGTTGAGCATTTCCTGTAAGGCAGGTCTAATAGTGACAAATTCCCTTGTGTATGTTTGTCTGGAAAAGTTTTTATTTCTCCATAATTTATGAAACTCAGTTTTACATGATACAAAATACTTGGCTGGCAGTTGTTCTGTTTAAGAAGATTAAAAATGGGGTCCCAATCCTTTCTGGTTTGTTTGGTCTCCACTGAGAAGTCTGATGTTAGCCTAATAGGTATTCCTTTGTAGCTTAGTTGTTGCTTTTGTCTTGCAGCTTGTAGAATTTTCTCCCTCATTTTGACTTTGGCTAGGTTGACTATCTGTCCTGGAGATCTCCTATTTGCTATGAATCTTCCCATCATTCCCTAACTTGCATCTGGGTATCTGAATCTCTGGCAATATCAGGGAAATTCCCCTTGAGAATTCCCTCAAATAGGTTTTCCATGCTTTTTGCTTTTTCTTCTTCTCCCTCTGGGATACCTATAATTCTCATACTGGCTCATATCATATAGTCCCATATTTCTCTGAGTGATTGATCATTCTTCTTTATTCTTTTCTCTGCATCTTTGGCTGACTCATTTAGTTCAAAAGCATTGTCTTCAAACTCTGAGTTTATTTCTTCTGCTAGGTCTAGCCCATTGTTGAAGATTTCTGCCATATATTGTAACTACCTAAATTAGTCTTTCATTTCTTTAAGTTCTTTTATATCCTTTCTTATGTTGCCTATCTCTTAGTAAGTTTTTCATTTTTTTCATTCATGTCCTCAAACATTTTTGGTTTTATTTTTATTTTTTCAGTTTCTTTGTATTGGTTTTCAACTTTCTCTTCAATTCCATTCATCTTATTTTCTATCCATATTCTAATATTTCAACAATTTCCTTTTGCCTGGGGTGCATCACCGTGTACCTATTGAGGTACTCTGGGGGTGTCATATGAGCTTATTTTTTCCTGTTGCCAGAATTTTTTTTGCTGATTTCTTCTTATATGAAACTTCTTCTCTCAGCTCAGAGCTGATAGTTTAGCAGTATACCTGTTCTTTTCTGAGAACTCTCCTTACTGAGAAGGGGGAGAGACCCCTATATAATGCTTTGTATCCTACTACAGAGGATGGACCTGGGGGAGAGAGGTGGATGCACTGAAAACCTGTAACACAGCTGTTTTCCTTCATCATTTCAATTCCTTATAGTTGTCATAGTCCAAGCCAATGTTGGGGGACATTCATTTGGATTAGTGGATTGTTCCCCAAGCTGATGTTGGAAGCTTGCACAGGGTGCCTCACAAGTCCATCTCCATGGAGGCAGGTGGTATGATCTTGGCTAGTGTAGCCAGCAGTGGGGCAGTTTGCAGGTTCTTGTGGGGTACCTGGGCACATTACAGGACTGCAATTGGAAGTGGGGCAGGTCTCAAAATGTTAGCAGATAGGACCTGCTGGGTGCATCATAGGACCTTGGTCAGTGCCTGAGCTGGTTGCAGGGCCTGGGCCAGTGATGGGAGATCTTCATAAGGAATGATAGATTGGTCCCTAGGCCAGTGTTAGAAGATTAGGGAGGAATCTGGGTGAATCCTTCTCCTCTAAGGCAGGCATTACAGGAGATTGCTCTTCCTGCATCTCCAGATGGTTGTGGCAGTGACTGTTTGGTGATGCTATTTAGGCAGTGGCCACAGGTGTCAGGGCTATGTGAATTTGGTCCATCCACATCTAGGTGTAATGGTGGTACATGGCAAAGGCAGCTTGTGGCTAGTAGGTCCACGGTGGAGAGCTGGACCACAGGAATGGTGGCACATGGTGCCATGGGGCATGGCCCACTGGCTGGCTTGCAGTGCCAGGGAACTTATTCTGCTGGTTGACGTTCAGGGCCACAAGGGTGTGACCTGCTGGCTGGCATGTGGAACCGAGGGGCGTGGCCTGATGGCTAGCACACAGAGCCAAGAAACATGCCCCCCCTCATAGCATGCAGATATGTGGGAATATGGCCTGCCCATCAGCATACCAGGTGTGTAGCCCATCACACAGAGCACAGGTCCATGCAGGCTTGGACCTCTACATGGTGCACAGGATTGGGAAATTTGTTCCTCCAGTCAGTGTACAGGACTGTAGGGGTGTGGCTTGCCAGATGGTGGACAGGTATGTGGGGCATGGACCTCTACCTGGTTCCTGTGTTCACAGGGGCATGGTCCTTGCTGTGGCAGCTCATGGGGCAGGGTGGCTTCTTCCACAGTGCATGGGGCCACAGAAGTTGGACTGTTGAATGGCTGGAGCTCTCTTCTCACACAGGTCCCACTAAAGCTGCTACTGTGGGACTTTTGAGCTCCATTCAAGTTCCCTGGTGGGGGTTGCACTTGGCTCCCAGCAACAGGTGTGCAAGAGCATCTTCCTGCTCCCTCCCTGGCATGGCAAGAGATGATGATGGGTAGATGCAGTTAAGCTGATCTCTGTGAAGACCAGGAGCTCCAGACCTGAGAGCTCAGAGTGGTGTAAGCTGCAGCAGCCCAGGAACTGAGACCAGAAGGTAGCTGTTGAACCTGCACTCCAATGCAACTTTACCATACAGTCTCCAATCAGTTCCCCATTCAGTATAGAGGCTTACAGAGATATAGGGGGCCCCTCACATCTTGAGTTGCAGTGTCCACATGGAGAGTATGGGGTTCTGGGGTTCTCTCCTTTATGCCTTCCCCACATGTAGGCATCTTCCCCAAGTATATTCCAATTCTGGCGAGTGGGACTCTTTATCCCTGTCTCCTTCACTCTGGGTGTCTCCTGTCAGTTCTCGGATGATTTACATTGCTCTCTTCAAGAGGGCCCATCAATAAGTGAGCATCTACTTGTGGTTTTCAATCCTCACCTAGAAAGCAGTGTGTGGTCTCTTCTTTCTAGTCTGCCATTTTGGCCCCAAACCTACTAGCTACTTTGAGCTGAGAGAAGAGGTCCCATTGAGAAAGAACTAGCATAAAAACTCAAGAAACATGAGAAAACACCCTCAAATATCACAATACCTCTCCAGTAATGAACTCCAACCAAAAATAAATTGTTGAAATGACAGATATGGAATTCAGATTATGGAAAACAAGTAAGATGAATGTAAATGAGGAGATGGAAGAAATCCTTCTCAAAGAAACTGAAAAAATAATTCAACATGAACAAAAAATTCACAGAGACAGATAATATTAGAAAAGAGATATCAGAACTTAAAGTAATGAAGTCATTTAGGGAATTTCAAAATATAGCAAAAGTCCTTAACAACAGATGACAGAATTTCAGAGCTTGAATATAAGGATTTTGAAGCAACCCAGTCAGTAACAAACATAGAAAAAGAACAAAGAATAAACAATCACTGTAAGAAATATGAAAGTATGCAAAGTAATCTAATATAAGAATCACAGGTATCCCTGAGGGAGAAGAAAAAGCAAAAAGTCTGGAAACCTATTTGAGAGAATAATTGAGGAAAATGTCCCTGGTATTACTAGATATTTAGATATCCAGATACAAGATCATCATCAAACATCTAGAAGATTCACAGCAATAGGACATCACCAAAACACCAAAGTGAAAGTGAAGGAGAAAATATTACAAGCTGTGAGATGAAAATAACAAGTTACATGCAAAGGAAAATCTATCAAACTACACTCTCAGCAGAGACCTTTTAAACCAGAAAGGATCGGGGTCCCATTTTAAAGTTGGACATTATATAATGATAAAATGAGCAATTCAGCAAGAAGAAATAACAATCCTAAATATATATGCACATAACGCAGGAGCTTCCAGATTGATAAAACAAATTCTGTTAGGTCTAAGCAAAGAAATAAACAGCAGCATCATTTTTTGCTGGGTACCTCAATACTCCATTGACAGAACTGGACTGATTATCAAGGCATAAGATCAACAAAGAAACACTGGACTTAAATGGGATGCTAGAACAAACATACCTAACAGACATCTACAGAACATTCTACCCCCAAACTGCAGAATATACATTCTTCTCATCAGCACATGGGACCTTTTCCAATATATATCATATATTAGACCACAGAACAAGTCTCAGAAAATGTAGAAAAATCAAAATTATACCATGTATATTTTCAGATTACAGTGGAATAAAATTAGAAATCAGTTCAAACAGGAACTCTCAAAACTACACAAAGTCATGGAAATTAAACAACCTGGTGCTCAATGATCCTTGGGTTATTGATGAAATCAATATGGAAATTTAAAAAATTTCAACTTCAATGATTAAAGTGACACAAACTTCCAAAATCTATGGGCTATAGAACAAACAGTGCTAAGAGAGAAGTTCATGGCCTTAAACGCTTATGTCAAACGGACAGAAAGATTACAAATTAACATTAATGTCATGCCAGCAGGAATCAGAAAAACTAACCAAATCCAAAGCCAACAGAAGAAAAGAAATAACAAAGCTGAGAGCAAAACTAAACAAACAAAAATATACAAAGAATCAACAAAAAACTGTTTATTTGAAAATATAAACAAAATAAATAGACCACCAGCTAGATTAAGCAGAAATAGAAGAAAAAGGACTCAAACTCAATCAGAAATGAACAAGGAGACATTACAAATGACATCAAAGAAATACAAAATGTCATCTGTAACTACTATGAAAACCTCCACACACAAAAACTGAACAACCCAGAGGAAATGGATAAAATTTTGGAAACACACAACCTCTCAAGCCTGAATCAGGAGGAAATAGAAATCATGAACACACCAATAAAGAGTAGAGAATTGAAACAGTGATAAAAATTCCCCTTTGAAATAATCCCTGGCCCAGAATTCTACCAGACCTACAAAGAAGAACTACAACTTATTGAACTGAAAATGTTCCATTACATTGAGAGGGAGGAAATGCTCTCGAACTCATTCTACAAACCCTGTATCACCTTCATACCAAAGTCAGGAAAGGACACAACAAAAAAGGGAATCACAGGACCATATCCTTTATAAATATAGATATAAAAATCCTCAATAAAATACTAGCAAACTGAATTCAACAGCACATCAAAAAGATAATCTGAGAGAGGAGGATCAAGATGGCGGACGAGAAACACTGCCAGAAAGAGTGTCTCTGCAGAAAAGACAGATTCTAGCAGAAATTAGAAAAAAGAAGCAAGAAGGCGAGCATACAGCAGACGAGGGCCGGAAGGAGGGGTACCTGAGACCCCAGGAGAAACCACGGGAGGAGGCTTCGGAGCAGAACTTGAAGCTAAGACCGCCGGAGGAGCCCGTAGACCAGCGGGAAGGGTAGGTGGATAAATCACCTTTCCCCTCCCCTGCATTTGGGACTGCTGGTGGGCTCCCCAGCGGGTGGAGAGACCTGCGAACACCAGCCCAGAGACAGCCACCGCCAGCTAGCGGTGAGCCTGTAGCGGACACGGCACCAGACTCCCAAATCCCTGTGCACCTCCGTGTGCACAGACCCGAGCCACGCGGCAGGCGCCATATTGCCTCCTTCTCCCCTCCACCGACCCTACCTGCGGCTGGCCAGAGAGACAATACAGCCACCAGCCAGAGGCACCTCCAGGGAATGGGACCTTCCCTTTTGGGACCCTACAGCTGACTAAAGGGAACTCAGATTGTGAGCTCCCTACCCGCCAGCCCTCCCAGGTGCGGCTGGCACGGCGTTCACAGGAGAATGGTGCCGACTCAGAGGCTAAGAGACACAGACACAGCTTGGGCTCCCTGTGGGTGAATTGGGACCAGAACTCCTCTCCCTGGTGGGGATACAGTTTGAACTCTGGGACCCAGAGGTCGGACCTGCAGACCAGATCCCGTGCACCGAGGTCTAGCATTGCCCAGGGCACAGAAGAGATATTTGTGAACAGCCTACGGAGGTGTGTGTGCCTCCAGGGGCAGATCAGCATCCTAGAGGGCAACCCTCCCACCAAAGGGAGGCTGTGCGCCCAGCCCAGGCAGCGATTCTGTGCAGGGAACCTCCCCGCAGGCATCACAATCAGGGGAGGCCTGGTGACGTGTGGTCTGGCCTGCTGGCAGAGGCCTAGGAGTAGCTGCGGAGTTGGGGAGGGTGGAAAGAAGCGAGGCCCGCTCCAGACTGCCCATCTCAGACAGCTCTACACACACGAGCAGACTTTCTGGCTGAGCGGGACCATTCCAACCCCACCCTGACAGCTTTTCCTGGAAGCAGAGAACAGAACTTTGACCCCTGCTAATGGCATTGGTGGTGCCTGAGGCCAGGCTTACCCAACCCAGCTCCGCCCAGAACAAGAGCTGATAACAGAACACAAAAACAACAGCATAGCCTGTTCCTCCAAGCAAGTGCCACCTACTGACAGGGATGGCATCCTGCACAGCCTTATCACGGCATCCACTGACTCATTTATACAGGGAGTGGTCGAATCTCACCCACAGACACCACCTAATGGCTCAGAAACTAAACAAGGCGTGTGAAGATACAAACAAAAACCTAAAGGAAAGAAACAACAAGTGATCGACATGGGAAGAAATCAGCGAAAGAACTCAGGAAATATGAAGAACCAAATGGAAAACACACCCCCAAAGAGGAACACGAGCCCCCTAGAAACAGACACCAACCCAAATCAGGCAACCAAAATGACAGAAGAGGAATTCCGTATGTGGATCATAAGAACACTCACTGACCTCCAACAACAACTCAATAACCAACACAAAGAAACCACAAAAAGCCTCCAAGATCTGGAAAAAGAAATGGACACAATGAAGAAAAGTTTAACTGAACTCCTGGAAATGAAGAATCAATTCAGGGAACAACAAAATACAGTGGAAAGTCTCAAGAGCAGGGTAGATCAAACAGAAGAAAGAATCTCAGAGATTGAAGATAACACCCTCCAACTAAATAAAACCATCACAGAGATAGAGCAGAGAAACAAGAGAAAAGAGCAAAGCCTACAAGAGATGTGGGATTGTGTGAAGAAACCTAATGTGAGGGTCATAGGGTTACCAGAAGGGGAAGAAGACAACACTCAAGGGTTGGACAAGCTGTTTGAAGATATAATAGAGGAAAATTTCCCAGGCCTTGCTCAAAATCTCGATATACAAGTTCAAGAAGCTCAGAGGACCCCTGGGAGATTGAATGCAAACAGGAAGACGTCACTACATGCAGTCATCAGACTGACCAAAATATCAACTAAAGAGGCCCTTCTAAGAGCTGTAAGACGAAAGAAGCATGTGACATACAAGGGAAAGCCAATTCGAATAACATCAGACTTCTCTAATGAGACTTTACAAGCAAAGAGAGACTGGGGCCCCATTCTCACTCTTCTGAAACAAAAAAATGCCCAGCCTAGAATCTTCTTCCCTGCAAAACTAAGCTTCATATATGAAGGAGAAATAAAGACATTCCCAGACAAGCAAAGTCTCAGAGAATTCACTAAGACAAGATCAGCCCTACAAGAAGTACTCAAAACAGTGCTACGCACGGAAAAACATAAAAAAACTCACGAATATAAAAACAACCAAAACCCAAAGATTAAAGGCCAGATAATACAATGGCTCAAGAGAGAAATCAAAGCAACAACATCCAACCCAACAGAATGAACAGTAATCTACCTTACCTATCAGTTGTCTCAATAAATGTGAATGGCTTAAACTCTCCACTCAAGAGACATAGGCTGGCTGAATGGATAAGAAAATACAGGCCAAGTCTATGCTGTCTTCAGGAAACACATCTAACCTGCAAGGATGCATATAGACTAAAAGTAAAAGGGTGGAGATCAGTATTCCAGGCAAGTGGAAGCCAAAAGAAGGCTGGCGTGGCAGTTCTAATTTCAGACGATTTTAGTTTTTAAACCAACAAAAGTAGTGAAAGACAAAGAGGGTCATTATATAACGGTGAACGGCACAGTTCAACAAGAAGAGATAACAATTTTAAATATATATGCACCCAACTTAGTTGCACCCAGTTTCATAAAGCAAACCTTACTGGATCTAAGCAAAAGGATTAATAGCAACTCCATAATCACCGTAGATTTCAACACCCTACTGACGGCACAAGACAGATCCTCCAAACAGAAAATTAATAAAGAAATAATAGACTTAAACAAAACCCTGGAACAACTGGGTCTGACTGACATCTATAGGACATTCTACCCAAAATCCACTGAATATACGTTCTTCTCATCAGTTCACGGGACATTCTCTAAGATTGACCATATCCTAGGACACAAAGAAAATCTCAAGAAATTTAAAAACATAGAAATCATAGCATGTACCTTCTCAGATCACAGTGGAATAAAACTAGAAATCAACCCTAACTGAAACTCACATTTCTGCACAAAAACGTGGAAATTAAACAACCTCCTACTAAATGATTACTTCATAAATGAAGAAATCAAGATGGAAATAAAAAAATTCTATGAAGAAAATGACAATGGAGAAACAAGTTATCAACTCTGGGACACAGCTAAAGCAGTTCTGAGAGGAAAGTTTATCTCCACAATTGCCTATAACCAAAAGTCAAGAAGATCACAAATAGACAATCTAATGAAACACTCAAAGAGCTGGAAAAAGAAGAGCAGACCAACCCCAAACCCAGCAGAAGAAGTGAAATCAACAAGATCAAATCAGAACTAAACGAAATTGAAAACAGGGAAGCTATTCAGGAGATTAATAAAACAAAAAGTTGGTTCTTCGAAAAAATAAACAAAATTGACACACCATTGGCTAAGCTAACGAAAAGCAGAAAAGAGAAATCTCTAATAAGCTCCATCAGGAACAAAAAAGGAGATATCACAACTGATCCCAAAGAGATACAAGATACAATTTATGGATACTACAAAAATCTTTATGCACACAAACTGGAAAATGTGGAGGAAATGGACAAATTTCTAGAAACACACAGCCTCCCTAGGCTCAACCAGGAAGAAATAGATTCCCTGAATAGACCAATCTCAGCAGCTGAAACAGAAACAGCAATTAAAAATCTCCCTAAGACTCAGACTTTTGGGGGGAGGGGAGGAAATGGGCATTTATTGAAACCTTAAAATCTGTACCCCCATAATATACCAAAATAAAAAAAATAATTAAAAAAAAAAAATCTCCCTAAAAAGAAAAGTACTGGTCCAGATGGCTTCACACCTGAATTTTACCACACTTACAAAGAAGAACTAGTACCTATCTTGCAGAAACTATTCCACAACATCGAGAAGAACGGAAACCTCCCCAACACCTTGTATGAAGCGAATATTACTCTGATACCAAAACCAGGAAAGGATGCAACAAAAAGAGAAAACTACAGACCAATATCCCTAATGAATATAGATGCAAAAATTTTCAACAAAATCTTAGCTAACCGAATCCAGACACTTATCAAAAAAATAATCCACCACGACCAAGTGGGCTTCATCCCAGGGATGCAGGGATGGTTCAACATACGTAAATCTATCAATGCAATTCACCACATAAACAGAAGCAAAAACAAAGACCACATGATTCTTTCAATAGATGCATAAAAAGCTTTTGACAAAATTCAACACCCTTTCATGATACGAACACTTAGGAAAATAGGCATAGAAGGGACACACCTAAAAATGATACAAGCCATATATGACAGACTCATAGCCAACATCATACTGAATGGGGAAAAATTGAAATCATTCCCACTTAGAACTGGAACCAGACAAGGCTGCCCACTATCTCAACTTCTGTTCAACATAGTGCTGGAAGTCTTGGCTACAGCAATCAGACAGGAAAATGGAATCAAAGGTATCCAATAGGGGCAGAAGAGATCAAACTTTCACTGTTTGCTGATGATATTATATTGTATCTAGAAAACCCCAAAGATTCAACCAAGAAACTCCTGGAACGGATCAATGAATTTAGTAAAGTCTCAGGGTACAAAATCAATACACAGAAATCAGAGGCATTCATATATGCCAACAACAATCTAATTGAGAGCCAAATCAAAGACTCAATTCCCTTCACAATAGCAACAAAGAAATTAAAGTACCTAGGAATATACTTAACCAAGGAGGTAAAAGACCTCTACAGGGAGAACTATGAAACACTGAGGAAGGAAATAGCAGAGGATGTAAACAGATGGAAATCCATACCATGCTCGTGAATCGGCAGACTCAATATCATCAAAATGTCTATACTACCCAAACTGATCTACAGATTCAATGCAATACCTATTAAAATCCCATCAGCATTCTTCACAGATATAGAAAAATTAATTTTACGCTTCGTATGGAACCAAAGAAGACCCCGAATATCAAGAGCAATTCTAGGCAACAAAAACAAAATGGGAGGCATTAATATGCCAGATATCAAACTATACTACAAAGCTGTAGTAATTAAATCAATATGGTATTGAAACAAAAATAGGAATATTGACCTGTGGAACAGATGTGAGAATCCTGATATAAAACCATCCTCATATAGCCATCTAATCTTTGACAAAGCAGACAAAAACATACACTGGGGAAAAGAATCCCTTTTCAATAAATGGTGCTGGGAAAACTGGATAGCTACCTGTAGAAGGCTAAAACAGGACCCACACCTTTCACCTCTCACAAAAACCAACTCACGCTGGATGACAGACTTAAACCTAAGGTATGAAACTATTAGAACTCTAGAAGAAAAAGTTGGAAACACTCTCCTAGACATTGGCCTGGGCAAAGAGTTTATGAAGAAGTCCCCAAAGGCAATCACAGCAGCAACAAAAATAAATAAATGGGACATGATCAAACTACAAAGCTTCTGCACAGCCAAAGAAATAGTCATGAAAGCAAACAGACAACCTACAGAATGGGAGAAATTTTTTGCATCCTATGCATCCGATAAGGGACTGATAACTAGAATATACTTAGAACTCACAAAAATCAGGAAGAAAAAATCAAATAACCCCATTAAAAAGTGGGCAAAGGACTTGAACAGAAACTTTTCTAAAGAAGACAGAAGAATGGCCAACAAACATATGAAAAAATGCTCAACATCTCTAATCATCAGGGAAATCCAAATCAAAACCACAATGAGATATCACTTAACCCCAGTGAGAATGGCCTTTATCAAAAAATCTCCAAACAATAAATGCTGGCGTGGTTGCGGAGAGAGAGGAACACTCCTACACTGCTGGTGGGACTGCAAACTAGTTCAACCTCTGTGGAAAGCAATATGGAGATACCTTAAAGCGATACAAGTGAATCTACCATTTGATCCAGCAATCCCATTGCTGGGCAGCTACCCAAATGATCCAATGACACTCTACAAAAAAGACACCTGCACTCGAATGTTTATAGCAGCACAATTCATAATTGCAAGGCTGTGGAAACAGCCCAAGTGCCCATCAATCCAAGAATGGATTAATAAAATGTGGTATATGTATACCATGGAGTACTATTCAGCTCTAAGAAACAATGGTGATATAGCACATCTTATATTTTCCTGGTTAGAGTTGGAACCCATACTACTAAGTGAAGTATCCCAAGAATGGAAAAACAAGCACCAGATATATTCTCCAGCAAACTGGTACTAACTGAGTAGCACCTAAGTGGACACATAGGTACTACAGTAACAGGGTATTGGGCAGGTGGGAGGTGGGAGGGGGCGGGTATATACATACATAATGAGTGAGATGTGCACCATCTGGGGGATGGTCATGATGGAGACTCAGACTTTTGGGGGGAGGGGGGGAAATGGGCATTTATTGAAACCTTAAAATCTATACCCCCATAATATGCTGAAATAAAAAAAAATAATAAATAAAAAAAAAATCACTATGAGATATCACTTATCTCCAGTGAGAATGGCCTTTATCAAAAAGTCCCAAAACAATAAATATTGGCATGGTTACAGAGAGATAGGAACACTCATACATTGCTGGTGGGACTGCAAACTAGTACAACCTCTGTGGAAAGCAATATGGAGATACTTCAAAGAGATACAAGTAGAACTACCATTTGATCCAGCAATTCCATTACTGGGAATCTACCCAAAAGAACAAAAGACATTCTATAAAAAAGACATCTGCACTAGAATGGTTATAGCAGCACAATTCACAATTGCAAAGGTGTGGAAACAACCCAAGTGCCCATCAATACGTGAGTGGATTAATAACATGTGGTATATGTATACCATGGAGTTCTACTCATCCACAAATAACAATGGTGATGTAGCACCTCTTATATTATCCTGGATAGAACTGGAATCCATTCTACTAAGTGAATATCCCAATAATGGACAAACAAGCACCACATGTACTCACCATCAAATTGGTATTAACTGGTGAACACTTAAGTGCGTATATGGAAATAACATTCATCAGGTGGGCAGATGGGAGGGGGGAGGAGGGAATGGGTATATATACATGTAATGGATGTGGTGTGCACTGTCTGGGGGATGGACACACTTGAAGCTCTGACTCAGCTAGGACAAGGGCGATATACATAACCTAAACATTTGTACCCTCATAATATGCTGAAATAAAATTTTTTTTTTTTTTTTTTTTTTTTTGAGACAGAGTCTCACTTTGTTGTCCAGGCTAGAGTGAGTGCCGTGGCGTCAGGCTAGCTCACAGCAACCTCAAACTCCTGGGCTCGAGTGATCCTTCTGCCTCAGCCTCCCGAGTAGCTGGGACTACAGGCATGTGCCACTATGCCCAGCTAATTTTTTATATATATATATCAGTTGGCCAATTAATTTCTTTCTGTTTATAGTAGAGACGGGGTCTCGCTCAGGCTGGTTTTGAACTCCTGACCTTGAGTAATCCGCCCGCCTTGGCCTCCCAAGAGCTAGGATTACAGGCGTGAGCCACCGCGCCCGGCCCTGAAATAAAAATTTTAAAAAAAGAAGATAAACAGTCAACAGATATATGAAAAATGCCCAACATCACTAATTATCAGGGAAATGTAAACTAAATAATGAGATTCCATCTTACCCTTGTCAGAATCACCATTATTTAAAAGTCAAAAAACAATAGATGTTGGTGTGGTTGTGGTGAAAAGGGATGGCTTATACACTGTTGGTGGGAATGTGCACTTGCACAACCACTATAGAAATCAGTATGGAGATTCCTCAAAGAACTAAAAGTGGACCACCATTTGATCCAGCAATCCCACTACTGGATATCTACCCGAAGGTAAAGAAGTCATTTTCTCAAAAAGACACACGCACCCTATGTTTATTGCAGCAAAATTTACAATTGCAAAGACATGGAACCAACCTTAGTGCCCAGCAACTGATGAGTGGATAAAGAAAATAAATATACCATGGAGTACTACTCAGCCATAGAAGGAAGGAATGAATATCTTTTGCAGCAACTTGGATGGAATTGGAGACCAATATCCTAAATGAAGTCTCTCAGGAATGGGGAAAAAAGATATCACATGTTCTCATTTATAAGTAGGAACTAAACAAAGGATATATATGATCATAAACAGCAGTAATAGACATTGAAAACTAAGTACAGAGGAGGCTGTGAGGGGGTGAGAAATAAAAATGTACCCACTGAGTACAATGCACACTATTCTGGTGACGGGTACACTCGATGCCCTGACTTCAGCATGATACAATTCATCTATATAACAAAAAACACTGCATTTTTTAAAATAAAAACAAATTTTAACAACTTAAAAAAATAAATCAATAGAGAAATTTAGAAATTAGAAAATACCTTGATATGAACAGAAATGAAAACATAACACAACTTATAAACATTACAACATGAGGTTTATTTTATTAACATAGGGTTATATTTTTATCATATTATAATATTTATTTATAGTATATCATTTCTATATAAAACTACATATTTATCTTATTTATTTATGTTATGCCATTTATATGTAAATTATATGTGTATTAGTATATATTTTAATTGCCTAGTATACCTCTATAACATCATTTTCCCTACATTTTTATTTGTATGCTCTTCAACCACCTCTTCATGGTGGTTGAAGAGGCAATTTTATAATATTATTTATAAAACTGGCAATTTTATAATATTTTCTATGAGAAAACAGAAATAATTCAGCTTTTCTAGTACAATTGATCAAAATATGTTTTATTATTGATATTTGGGGTAAATTAAACATGCAACTTTGCACACAACATGTTGCTGGGAGTATTGTATCAGGGCTTTTGGCCCTAAAATCACAGAACTTCTGATAAATTCTATTTCAAATGATTCCCTTCAAAAAAGGAAAAGAATGTATGGCATTGTTTATAATTGTATTCACTCAATTTTGAGTTTATTTCTATCAGGAGAAAACAATTCTGTTTTGCCTAGGAAACAGTGAGAACCAAACACTCCATAGACAATTTTACATGTCTGATGTTTGGAAGAGTTTTCCACAGACCTGCTTCTTGCTCCATGTATTCCAAATCTTACTCATCTGCCACTACTCACATTTGTCCTGTGCGGTACGGTACGCATTTGTGTCATGATGGGCCTGGGCACACTGGTGCCGCACATTCACATCACAGCACCAGATGATCTGGCACGGTAGCCAGGGATGTTCTGGGAAGTTCTTCTTATACTGGGATCAGTAGGAATAATTTAAACTTAACTATGAACCTAGGTGACCTTCCCTTCTCTCCAGAAAAAACAAAACAAAACAAAACAAAACACCATAAATATATTCCACTAAAGCCAATTTAAATATATTGCTAATTCAATTTCTCCTAGCTGGATCCCAAAAATCTTTGTGGCCCTCCAGTGCCATAAAATGGAAGGGAAAGTAAT